>NW_023462250.1:0-20235 GCF_013731165.1 Rhagoletis pomonella
TCGATGTTTTCGATGATTTCAAAGCAAAACATCGATGTACTATCAATTTTTCCTCAGTAAGGCTGTGTGCCAATTGGTAACATTTTTCTACGTGGTGAGACGAGGTAAAACAGTTTACTATGGTGTACAAATAAATGGAATTTTGATTTTTTTACTTTGTATTATTTTGGCAGTTGAAAAAAACCAAACAAACACTGGTGCGAAAGTTCTACATATTTTTGTGTGTTGCTGAAATTGTTCAAATGTATCTCCATTTTGCAACTTGCAAGTAGCGTATGCTTTTTGTGCTTTTTTCGGCTTCCATTTTGATTTTCTCTCTTTATTGCCGCCAAACAATATTGTGAATTCATATTTGTATGCTGTCAAAATGTTACCTAGCCCCATGGTAAAATTCTCACGTTTGTATTCACCACGAGAAATGTCAAATTTTTAATTTTCTATCAATTGGCACAGGCCCTAAAGAACATAAATATATACCTTTGGGATGAAATTGTAAAACAAACAGTAGATATTTGGCATATTTTCTTCAATAACTGTATTTGGTAAAAATGTATTATACGGGGACTGATATCACATGTAATGTAACTTTTAGAAAACTGACCTCCAAAATATAAACATATAAATACATATGCGGTCTTAATCAGAACAATTGCATAACTTGTCCTCTTTTTAATGTGAAATGATATACATTTAATAGTTGTATGATTCCTGGTTTGACCAATTTGTAATGTAGAAACTAATACATGAAACGAGCAAAATATCAATGTTTAGACCAACCCGCGGAAAAATTTAAATTAATATTTACTATAGAAAATACCAATTAATTGTTTGCCAGGGTATTATTTAATGTAGCGGTAATTGCAGTTCCATAAAATATTCGTCAAAAATCATTAATTAAGTAACTGCTATAAAAGATCTCACGAAAATCTAACTTTGACGGATTCATTAATAGATAATAATAATAAAATATTTTTCTAACAAATGATGTATTTCTGAGAAAAAGACATCGATAGTGACAGAAAAATATCGATAATGGGAGAGATTGGAAAGCATCGATACTATCGATAGGCACTATCGATTGTTTCCAGCTCTATTGCTTATTCATTTCGTTCAAACAATAAAAATGAACGTGTCCATATCGGTTGTGCCACCTGAATGCATTAATTTCGGTATCTTTTTGTACTACTCTAGTGAAACACTTGTTGTGTCGATCTTCGTATAAAAACAGTCCCCTATTGCTGAACGCGGGAAAATTTTCCACAAAAAAATATAAAAATTAGGGGGTGTAGAGCGGGTTCCCCTGATTCTAAGTCCGAAAACCAACCCCTCCGGAGGCTTATAGTTTTTAAGTAATTTGCATTTAAAGTTGCAAAAAAAGTCTAATTCAACCTCACTTTTGACTTTGTGGACCAATCGAACTGAAATTTCGGTGCTACCACACATTACAAAAAATGCCAAAAAAACACTGAAGACGGGAAACAATAATACGGTTTTTTTTTCATTATCTATCGATATATCGATTTAAGAAAAAGCGCCGCAGTCTAAAATAGCGCAATTATTTATTAAAAATTTTAATAATTTATAGAAGTATAGATTTTTATGAAAAAAAGAGCGATTGCGCTATATTTTATTAAAAATTTTAATTATTTATGGAAGCATGGGTTTTTATAAAAAAAGCGCCGCAGGCGAAAATTTGTAAAGTAAAGTAAAAAGTAAACGGTAAAAGTGTATACCGTGATTTTGTGCCCTTATTTGTGGTGTATTTTCTTTTAAAACGTATGGTAGCACACATTTGTTCTTACTGTCGGCCATTGTTGTTTCTTTTTGTTTGTGAAATGTGGAAAAATTTTTAAACACATTTATAAACGCGTTTTACTTAATCAATTATTTAATGAGTGTATATGAAAGTATTACAAACGCATGCGAAGTACTATTAGCACCGGCATTGTAAAAGTGATAAATTCAGTTGAAGAAGACCTTCATTAATATGCCCACCGAGTTTTATAAAAAAAATTCCCTATACTTTGAATGATATAGCTATTGGTTCCGTAATGGAAATCTCAGCCCTGAACGCTTTCAATACTACACAGTTTTTGCTGTTTTTAATTTCGACAAAGTCACTCTTAAATGTCACTGTTTGCCCATTCTCGATCAGGGATGCCATTTGGATCTAAATCAAGGTTCATAGAATACAAGGTTACGACATCAGCCATGGCCGCCATCTTGATGACGTAAATGGCTAAATTTTTGGAGTTGCCAGATTCCTAAAAAATTATCTTATAAAAATAAACTATTTTAGTCAAAAATACATGTAGTTTTATTTCAAATATGTATAACCCTGATATTTACCGTTTGACAATTTGCGTTGAAGTTTGTGCTTTTTTCTGCGTCTTTGAGTTTATTTAAATTATTAAAAATTTAAGTGCGCTTTTTTTGATTGCAGAAATTACACTGAAAACGGTAATTTAGGTTTTAACGTATGTCTAAAGATGAATTGCAATTTCGGTAGCGAAATTTTGCCAATGTTATGAACGCTTTTTATTTAAAAATGCGCGAGTGCGTTTTGCTCACTTTCAAGAATAAAATCACCAGCTAATTTCAATTTGCATTCGATCTACATTTCAGTTGTCACTATTATTATGTTAATCCGATTTCACGTGAAGTTATAACATTTTATGTTGTTATAATAAGCTTTGCCACGATTTTATATCAATAATGCCCATTTGATTAGGATTCTTAAAATATGCTGTACGGCAGTTATATTTTCTGCGTTTTGTGTACTCTCCTTCTTCGTAAAATATTTCAGCCAATCAGAACTCACTTCGCAACTACGTCATTGGAAGAAAACAAATTTTTGACAGCACCGTGTCGTAACCTTCTATTCTATGAACCTTGATCTAAATAGATCCAATTGGACACATTTTTAGACGAATTTTTGCGAGATACTTATTTTTTCCGATCAGTATAAATGTGGATACTTTTTAAAATAGGCCAACATTTTATAGTATTTAAAATTTTTTTTCATTCAAAAGTCGATATTCATTAAAGATGGTAGAAAGCATTACGTTTTCTAAATGTATTAAAAATCACTATTTAAGCATGAAATAAAAGCATTTTATTTTTTGTGAAAGCATTTTTATTTTGCGCAATTGTTTTAATTAGCTAAAAAGGATACTTTAATCAAGATCTTAATATAAATATAAAGATATATATATATAAAGTAAATAGATACTCTTTTCATATTTTCATTTGTTAATTTAAAAAGAAAGAAGATCTCAATGTAGGTTAAAATACACTTTTTAAAAAACTAAATTTGATTTATTTAAGGAAATTTATATGAATTGTACTGGAAAGACTTTTAATACACTCTAATTTTTTTTTGTTTATTTGCGCATATTAAGGTAGAGGTAACCAGTTTCCTTATTTAATGTGTGCAAATTTTCACACCGTGTAATAAAACTAAACATTGCCTCTTTACTTTTACATACTAAATTTGTCGCGAAGAGGAAAATTACACATAAAAGGTTTAAAATACAGTAAATGTGAGCCCCTAATGTATATTATTAGTAGGAAATGTACTTCATTACACATCTCATGTGTATATTTTAAAGGCCTCAAGTTCAAAATCAAATCCCAAACATCTTATACGTATATTTATACAGATTCTTGTTGAAAAATAGATACTTTTCAGTAGTAGTTTTACACACACTTTTTAGAGTGTACAGGTACAAATGTAACATATTAATTAATATTTATCACAGCGCACGGCAGTGCGCGCGAGTGACGAAAGCAGCCACAGTAGCATGCTGAAATGACTCGCTTATATATACACGAGATTTGGAAGTTTTTATCCAGACGTCCAATCGACATGTTTGAGATATCGTTGGAAAGGTCTTGTAGAGTGTGTCCAGAAAATGTATTCAATCTTCATAAACGATTAGCCGGATTCTTAAAAATTAGGCTAAAGTGTTGCGAAACAAAAATCGTTTTTTTTGCTTTTGGCGGTTTAAGGGGGCGTGTGGATACACCCTACACATTTAGTGTTATTCTATAGGCCAATACCTTTCAAACAATACTTTATATATTAAGTTCCGGCTACTAGTTGGAAAGATATAGAGGCAAATGTGTTTTGGTTCGTGTCTCCACTACGAGATGCTTTGGTATATATGTGGCGTCTGTACGTACCTTCATTTAATTTTTTCAAACTTTCAGGAATTAAAATACAAAAAAAAACTGAGAAGGTTTTGTTCATGGATGTCTTGATTTGTATGCCTTTGTGGGCGTGGCTGCTGCCTGAAATTCGAAAAAAGGCAATTCTTTAAACTACCACTAAGGCCGCACTACTCAGTCCATGTCATTGACGTGGATATCAGTGGAAGGGTCTTCAAATAAGCTATCTAACGCTGTCTTTTGTGTTTATAAAATATAAATATATCATAACGTTATCGCCCGAAAACTAAAAATCCGGCTGCTGAAAATATACAGTTCGGGCATTTTCTCAAAAACTGGTCAGTCGATTTTATTCTAGGTTTCCACAAATCTAGCCCAAAACCTTAGCTTTCATCTGGTATACAGCTTATATCTGGGAAAACTCTTGTTGTGGAGATATTGCAATTCAAATTAAAAAATGTCGATCCAAAAAGGGTCAAATGGTTAAAAATTAACATATCCATGTAATTTGGTTATTTTAAGATATAAAAATAACTTACCCAGTTCCCCGAAAAAAATTGCCCATTCCCCGATTGCCACTTAAACCGAAATTCCCTGAAAATAGGGGAATTTTCCGCGAGTTGACAAGTTGAAGGATGCAGCTGTGCTAATCACTTCGTAAATGTCTTGGAAACCACAATTTGTGTGTATTTTAGAGCACTTAACCTACCTGAGAAGACGCGTACAATATTACCTATAGTTGTATGAATGCATTTAGTTCACCCAATGTGCCGCTACTACATACATACATATGTATAAATTGCCACTGAGCAAAACTACTTGAGAAAAAAGCATTACTTTAGTAGCACGAGTGCAACATCGTACACGTGATAGAAGTAAAACCTCTTAAAAAGAGCACATGGGTGCGCACCACACCCGGTAGAAATCTTAACAAACTACGAGACTATCAGACGAATATAGTTGTTTATTGTATCCAAAGTTGGTACCAAGTTAATAAGTTTTTATCATTTCTTATATTTTTAATTTTTAATTTTTTCGAATACAAAGGATATGATCATTCTTTTTCGCTTTATTTCGTATTCGAAAAATTATGTGTTTCAATTGACACATCGATTTGAATACATAATTTAGATTTAGATAATATTTTTAGCAATTTATTTGAGAAAAATAAAACATTTAGATTATTGTTTGTATTTTGGTCGATTTTAAATTTGCTACCCCAAAATAATTGATATCAAATAACACACTCTTTGAGGTAAAATTTTCGAGTGGCGAAAGCTGAACTAGAAACACAAAATTTATGATATCAATTTCGTGACGAAAATTATACGCATTTTTTGACTGCCTTTGAAACGTACAGAAAATCTTTTTTTATTTATTCGGAACGTTGCGTTTACTGCTAGAAACAAAAAATAATAAACAGAACTTATGCAACGAACCTCAAAGAGGTGTTTCATTTGATTATACTTACTTTGCAAAATACTTATGCACAAAAAATGTAATTTATAAATTGAAATTACAAATGTTTGATTTTCGAAAAATAAAAATATATATATCGTCGATGTTTTTGCAAAACCGCCCATCGCCCAATTGCAAAACCGCCTATCTTACAGCACTCATATTTTACAGGACAGCGAAAAAACGGTTTACTCTTTGAAGGCATTGCCTTGATAGGCGGCATTTTCTCTAGCAATCATTTTACAAATCTGTTGTTTTAAAAACGATTTAGCGATTTTTATGCATAAATCTCGATGCCTGGAATTCAGGGTTACCAAATCTCATTTTTGATACAACGGCGATTTAGGCGGGTCTATGGGCGGATACATTTGGATACATTTTTGGCTAGGTCGGTGATACACTTTCGTGAGACGGTGCGGCCTCACTGTTCTCGATTGCTGGGCTCACCGAAACAAAATTACCCTGTAAAGCTGGATCATACAAAACGTTTTTCAGCGTAACTGCTGTACCGCTGACGTTGACGTCACCGCGACCTGGGCGTCAATACACTGGTTGCCTGCTAGCCAAATCTTTTCACTGCATTTTTGTAAATTACTGAACAAACTGCGGTCGCAGCGGATAGGCGAAGTTGCACCGCTGACAACGCACCAGGTCTGATTCGCAATTAACACGTGTAGTAATGTTTTCGCACTCATCATAAACCATGACCGTTCGACATTATTGCTTTCCTTTTTGCACTCATTCTTTTTAGGCTCTCTGCATGATGCCGCTAAATGTCCGCGACGACCACAATTAAAACACTTGCCACTTTTGCTGTTCTTATTGTTTTATTGCTGTAGTTCCCAGAACTGTTAGCAACGCCTGCGCTGTTCTTGCTTGCTTTCTAGAAAGTTCCAGTCGCGTTTGCTCGGACTTGCATTAACACTTCTCATGGGGGTCAAGGCTCTTGATATTGCTTCATACGTGTTGTAATGTTCTGAGTCAGGAGCGGATGGCGGGATCTGCAGGAGGCAGGCCAGCTGGGACTGCATCTGTGCCCGCCGGTGAGGCAACTGTGCCTCATGCACCTGCAGATTGTCGCGGGGCGCCAGTTTCCTTTAGGATGCACTGTGCGGAGTGAAGCTGGGTATAGTCCCAGAGGACTACCCAAGCATCGTGTGGTCAACGGATGAGCTCTGAGCTATCCAAAATGCCATCCTCAGGGCGGGCAGGAGCAACACAGTTAGCGCTGTAAAGCCTATCTTCAAGGGTTGCACCTTCCACTGGGGATGTCTATCCATCAGTTGCAGAGATGCTGCGACCGCGAGGTGGATATGGAACACTCTTCCAAAGGTGGCTCCATGGAAGGAGGCGAAGATGAAAGTGGTCGAGGAGGCAGAAACACCTCGCCGCATCATTCTTGTGGGACTCTTCCCGGAGCTGGACAGCTCTTCCAGTGAGGATGCGCTCAGTCTGCTTCAGGCACAGAATGACGGCCTGAGAATTCCAGACTGGCGCATTCTGAATCGAGTACGCAGGTCAACAATGGCGGATATCGCCATTGCAGTTGACTCGCTATCAGCAGACACGCTAAAGCACCGCAGGAACGTGGTAAACTATGGCTTTGGCGTAGTAAATCTTAGAGAGAAAGCCAAACCGTCGATGCCCGTGGTAGATAAAGATGCCGCGGACACCGATAAACCTAACTCAGAGGAGCAACCTTGCTGCTCCAAAGACGTCGACGTAGCTCCCAGGCAGCTACCCACTGACACGCAAGTGCAGCATAAGTCATCGGAGGTTGACACTGGTATAGACCCAACAGAGCTACACGTAATAGACAAAGCTCCAACGACGACCGAAGACAGCAACAACAACATGCCCGACCCTACAACAGGTGCTGGAAGAAGCCCAAAAGAACGTCGGACCCATCGCATACCCAAAGCCTTCAAAACGGTCACCACTACGTGGCAGCTCCAAAGCGGTTATTTCCAGCCGCTAAGGCAAGGGAGATGCAAGGACGGCTGAAGAAGCCGTCTTGCTGAAGGGCAACAGGGGGAAGAAGGTGGCTGCTCGCGGCCGAAAAGACCTCAAGTAATGGCACCTCACCCCAAAGACTTCACAAATCCGAGGCACATTAAATGCCTCCAAGTGAACCTTCACCACGGTAAGTCAGCATCAGATGTTTTGCATAAGAGGTTCACAAACGAAGGCTTAGGTGTAGCCTTCATACAGGAACCCTACATATTAAGAGGTGACCCCAAAGGCCTTAATATAAAGGACGGTAAGATTATCTATGCCTCCAGCTGTCGCCCAAGAGCGGCGATGCTATTAAGTAACAAACTAACGTTTCTCCCACTTTCACAATTCATTACGGCAGAGCTCGTTGCGGTATGGGCCAAAATTCCGACTCATAGCGGGGTGAAAGAGGCAGTACTTGCCTCCGCGTACTTCCCGGGTTAGGAGGAGATAGCCCCGACACCTGAAGTAAAGGCGCTAACTGGCGCTAGGTGGTATACCTTGGATCCTCTGCTGTGATGCAAATGCCCATAGCACTGTCTGGGGGAGCACCGACACCAACAAAAGGGGTGAGTACCTCCTTGAGTTTATAAGTAGTTATAATATAAGTATTATAAACCATGGCAATGAACCAACGTTTAGGAACGCTATTAGAGGGGAAGTCTTAGATCTTACTCTAAGTAGTCAGAACATGGCAGCGTCTGTCACAAACTGGCGCGTCTCAGGGAAGGTATCAATGTCGGACCATATGCACATAGAGTTCGACATTGGTCACTTTCCTGAGCATGAACTAGTTTTTAGAAATCCCAGAAAAACGAACTGGGAACTCTTTCGCTTTATCATTGAAGAAGGTGGAAACAGCCATGGTGGTCAAATTACGACTGCGCACGAGCTTGAGACTGAAGCTGAACAGCCTCGTTCAGACATTGGAAAAGCTTTCAATAGTAGCTGTCCCCAAGGAAAGGTAAAATCCAAGCTTGATGTGCCCTGGTGGAGCAAGAAGCTTGAGCAAATGAGATATCAAGCCACAAAACTATTCAACAGAGCAAAGAATACGGGTGATTGGAATCCGTACAAACTTGCACTAACTTCTAATAACAAAGAATTGGGGAAATCCAAAAGAGCTAGCTGGCGAAACCACTGTGAGAAATAAAGAGCCTCCCAAAGGTAGTAGACCTCCAAAAAGCTCTAAATAGGGAACACAAAAATACGATCGGCACTATACCAGATGGTAACTATACTCAGCATCCTATTCCATGGCCCGGAACCCTTTTTCGGGCTTACCAAAGCCCATTTAAGGGAGGTCATAAACAAGTGGGTTGACAAAAATTTCGATAGGCACTGGAGTGAATGTCCGGGGCAAAGACAAGCTAAGCGGTTCATCTGTCCATCACAAGAAGCTTCAAAAAAGCTCATAAATCTAGGCAGGGAGGACCTTCGAACTCTCACTGGGTACTTCACGGGACATTGTTCCCTGCATTATCACCTCAGTAAAATGAATCTTTCAGACACGAGCGTCTGTCGCTTCTGTGAGATGGACGAAGAAACCTTTGTGAATGTGTTGCTCTCGCTAGACGCAGACTTGCTCACCTAGGTGGTACAACACCTAATCAATTCGAAATATGGAACAAAAAGCCCACCGAAGTGTTAGCTTATATTAAAAGCCTTCACGTATAGGGTAAAGAGCCACGCACAATAAACCACCCTAGAGGTCGCAATGCTCAAGGCTCATAATAATAATAATAACACTTCTCATTTTAATGTTTTTGTTTTCTAATGCACTGACATACAGAACATTAGCAAAAAGTCCTATTCTATTAGTTTTCCTACTGACACACAGTATGCAAAACTTCAATAACGCAAAGCAAATGCCCATAGCACTGTCTGGGGGAGCACCGACACCAACAAAAGGGGTGAGTATCTCCTTGAGTTTATAAGTAGTTATAATATAAGTATTATAAACCATGGCAATGAACCAACGTTTAGGAACGCTATTAGAGGGGAAGTCTTAGATCTTACTCTAAGTAGTCAGAACATGGCAGCGTCTGTCACAAACTGGCGCGTCTCAGGGAAGGTATCAATGTCGGACCATATGCACATAGAATTCGACATTGGCCACTCTCCCGAGCATGAACTAGTTTTTAGAAATCCTAGAAAAACGACCTGGGAACTCTTTCCCTTTATCATTGAAGAAGGTGGGAACAGCCATGGTTGTCAAATTACGACTGCGCACGAGCTTGAGACTGAAGCTGAACAGTTTCATTCAGACATTGGAATAGCTTTCAATAGTAGCTGTCCCCAAGGAAAGGTAAAATCCAAACTTGATGCCTTGGTGGAGCAAGAAGCTTGAGCAAATGAGATGTCAAGCCAGAAAACTATTCAACAGAGCAAAGAATTCGGGTGGTTGGAATCCGTACAAACTTGCACTAACTTCTTATAACAAAGAATTGCGGAAATCCAAAAGAGCTAGCTGGCGAAACCACTGCGAGGAAATAGAGAGCCTCCCAGAGGTAGTACGCCTCCAAAAAGCTCTAAATAGGGAACACAAAAATACGATCGGCACTATACCAGATGGTAACTATACTCAGCATCCTATTCCATGGCCCGGAACCCTTTTTCGTCGTATGCTATTAGTTTTCCTACTGACACACAGTATGCAAAAGTTCAATAACGCAAAGTTTTTCAAAGAAATACCGACACACAGTAAAGCGCTGGGCCCATAACCTGTTTGATTTGCTGTATTTGAATAGATAGAATAGACTGACTTTACATTTGACAAACGAATTGCTTACAAGAGAACAAAAGGAAACGAATGAAGAGGTGAAAAGAATAAACTAGTGATGGAGAGTTTGCCACATTTCACATATTTCCAACAATTTTCATTAAAAAAAACCCTGACCTCAAGATCAATAAAATTGTTGAATTTTTGTTTTTTGTAATAAGTTTTGCTTTTGTAATAGATAAGTGGATAACAAATTTGGTTACCTTTTTCAATTTGGTTGTTTTTTTTTAATCAGATTTTGGATGGTTATTTTTATAACAAGCGGCAACCGTGATTCAGAGTGCCGTGGGAAAATCGCATAAGATCATGATGCAATAATACAAGGTGTTATCAGTTGGCAACTTCTCGCTCTAATTCCGCCATATTGACTGCCTTAGCTGAAATAGTGTTACTTCTTTAACAATTCTTCGCCTAATAATATAATTGAATTTTTCTTTATTTTTTCTCAGTATACACATTTTGTTTTCTCAAAAAGGTATTATATCTTATTTTATTTCATTTCATTGCGAATACACTATTAAGGCAAGTTTTGTTAGAAGAAAATATGAAATTTTTAATTTTTTCCCCAAATAGGGATTAATTTCTTCCCGTTTTTCTTCTTATTCTACTGAGCTAAGGCAGTGTCAAATTAAGCTGTCACAACTGATACCACCTTGTATTATTGCATCATGGTATAAGATAAGTTATCATAATCGAATATAATTATTGAGGCAAAAATAACTTAAGTATATATGTTTAATTTGCTTAGCGATGTAAATTTCTATTACTTTTAATTTCAAATTATCAAAATATTTCCAAATAGCGTTTGAAACATTTTTGCGCAACAACGTCGAAACGCCACAGCAGTACCATACAAAACTGTGCTGTACTGTGCTGTTCGTACATCTCTTCGACAGTTATACTACGTTCAAATTGAAGAGTTAAACATGTTAAACGGGCTTGAACCAGTTAAATGAACAACACGTGTTTATAAACAGGTTAAATCGCATGCAATTGTTGTTGGAAAATTTAACCAGTTAAATCATTTAACTCGTTTGAAAACCAGTTCAGCGCAGAGTTGTATCAGAAAGCTTTCTGCTTCAGCCAATCAGAAAGGGCCAAAAGTTTTCATTTGACACGCCAACGTTCAAAAAATTTATATTCTCAAAAATAATAAAAATGAAAAACTATCAAAAAATTTCAAAATTGTATGCATGTCTGCCCGCCAAAAAAGAGGGCAAGGCGGTAATCAGTTATTTCCCATCAGGTCTCATCGTACGCAGAGATAAATAGTGCATACATACTTAACATTTTGCAGTGTCTAAGTAATGCGTGTGCGTTAATATCATGGAGCAGACATGCACACAAAACAAATAGAAACACAAAAAATTTATTTTGAATATATATTTTTTTAATTATTATTTGAAATCAAACAACCGTCAAAGTTAACTCCAAATGTTCAATGTGAACGATTGTGTTTTACAAAAAGCTCTTTTTAAATGGGGCCAATTTGAACGTAATATTAACGCGACAGCACATACGAAGCGTGACGAATATTTGAGACTGTGCTGTAGCTGAACTATTTGAAATTACACAGCCTAAAGCTTTAATTAGTGGTGACATACCATAACGCCATAGCCATAACCATTGCCATAACCGTAACCACATTAACTATCATCGATTATAGGTACCATAACCATAAACAGCTGATTTTTCGTAGTCAACAATGTCGGTGTTTCCGGACGCGGAACAAGATGCGGAAAATGTGTAATATTGTAGGATACTTGCGCAGAACTTTTTTCACTATCACTAAATTAACACCAAATTCTTAAACCTCAACAGCAGATTACAATAAAATATTTACATAAAATTAAAGGTCATAACTTGTGCCTTCTTAATAATATAAATTTCTTTTGTATTAATAATGAAATTTTGTTAAATAATACGTAATTTCTTTTCGTTCTTTAGTATTTTTGGATTAAAAATAAAATAAAGCATATAAATTGTGGACATCAACAGAAAGATAAATTAATTGTCTTTATTTTGGCATCGTTAGTTTTTGAATCGGTTATGTAGTTCATAAGATATTAATATTCCAAAAACTCAAAACATTTTAATTTAACCGTTTATATCTTTTTTTTTATTTTTCCGCCAAATAATTTTGGTTCAGTTGAAATCAGCGTGCGAAATTCTATCGAGCCACACTTTTGGTTGTTGCGTAGCTAAATGGTTCATATTCTACACTTATGCCAAAACTTTGGCCGTGAACAATTTTTTTTTTTGAATTACTGGAAACAAAATTCAATTTCTCTCTATGGCTATGGATATGGCTATGGCGTTATGGTGTAGCACTACTAATCGAATACAATGTTGGCCATAAGGTTGGTTGGAACAGCTGTTTTATATGGTTATGGTTATGTCACCACTAATTTAAGCTTAAGCAACAGAACAGCAAATTGAAACCAACATTTCAACTATGCTGTTTAGCTGTGGATATGTGCCCAGCAAAGTCACAAATTTTCAAAAAGAATTAATTGCGTTCACAGCACAGAAACAGCTGTTTTTTAGTGCTGTTGCTGTTATGCTGACAGTTTTTCAAACCCTGTATTTAAGTCACCAAATTTTAGACAGGTGCCAACACTATTCAAAGTTTGTATTTTTTACATACACCGGTGATGTTTACATCATTAAATTTAATGAAGTGTTATTTATGATATGGCTGGAGATTGACTGCATACAGAGCTTTTAGCTTTTCAAGCCCCCTTTTTTAATTAATTACCAAGAGCCCTATTCGCGTGCAATGACAAAACTCGCCGCTATAACTAATGTCATGTTTATGAGCAATTATCACGTTTAGGTATGTTGAGAGCAATTTGAAAGTGCTAAGGCTGACAATTGTTATTATTTTTCTGATGACCTATTGTGTACGTGCTCCCGGGATCCCGGTCTTTTTTAAGTCCCGAAAATACCTATGGTAATTTGCACTGTTGGCAATAATAGAAACGCCTTATGTTGACCAGTTCCGACTATATTTCTTTTGTTTATTTAATATTTAATTTTTTATAAAAGTCTAGCTCATTATACATATAACACCGTTTTACATGAAAAAAAAATCAATATGTTCGCGAAACCATGGGTCAAATATAGTAAGTCTGCGGTTTTAGTTTTTTATCTGAAGTCAGCATTTTTTTAAAAGTACTTTGAAATTCGAAAAATATAAGTTGTTCAAAATAGGATTTAAAAAATTCATGGCAATGCAGTGTGGGGATTAAATTAATTTTGTAGAATTAAAACAGATTAAATTTTTTGGTGCATAGGGAAGAATAGGTATTGAAAATATCCTTCACAAATTTAATCCTTGAATATCCTTAAAATTTTGCAATATTTTGTTTTTAATATTCTAACTTTATTAGCTTAAAAAAATAAAATTGATTAAAAGCGCATTTCCAATACCTTTGGGTCCTTGTGAACCTTTAATTTTAAATTCTACAGACTTTTCTCTTTCATTTGGTACCCATAATTTTATTCTTCATTGCACTGAATTTTTTGAATAATTTTTGGAATTAAGCATATCTTTGAAATTATAAAATCCTTCTAAAAAAATCCCGACGTCAGAGAGAAAAACTAAAAACGCAGTTTTACTATATTTTCGTGAGTATATTGATCGCAAAAATATTTATCAAAACTTCAAACTTTGTACTCAGAGTTTAAAAAAAATTTTAGGTATTCAAATGTATAGCCCATTAATTTATAGTAGGATAAAGGGCAAGTTTCAAGTGGCTAAGAATACCCTTCTCGCATTTTCTTCCATACAATGTATAGTATGTTCGACAATGTAAAAACAAGTAAAGAAGTTTAAGTTCGAGCGAAACCGAACTTTATATACCCGGCTTAGGTATCAATAAAATATCGTGGTTTCAACTTTCTCTAAACTACATTTGCATGATAAGCAGGGGTGTTTTTCCCGATTTCAAACATTGATTATAAGCTGAGTTAGACTTAATGATATAGTTGAACCATGTTTAGTAGAAATCGATAAAGTGGTTACCGAGATACACCTTTGTAGTCATAAAGTGGGTAGTGCCATGCCCAATTCCTAAAAGTCTATAGCAGTCTTATTTATCAAATAAAACACCCGTTTGAGGTAAAATTTTCGAGTGACGAAAGCTAAACTAGTAACACAAAATTTATGATATCAATTTCGTGACGAAAATTATACGCATTTTTTAACTGCCTTGGAAGCGTGGGGAAAATCTTTTTTTGTTCATACGAATCGTTCGAATCATTCGAATACGGAATAAACCGAAAAAGAATGATCATATCCTTTGTATTCGAAAAAAATATACATATATATTAGGCCGGGTCGATTTGTGGGGAGGCAAAAAAATCGCCCATTGCTCTGTGAAAATCATATTCTAGGGAAGGAACCATACCTCTAAAACGAGTTCTGATGTCCCCCAATTTGGGTCGAACTTTTGGGTAGGGGCAAATTTTGAAAAATCCCACTTTGACCCATTTAGAGTGCTCCAATCGAGTCCAAATGTATGACCGACCCCCACTAACTTTGGAGGCCCGACCCACCGATGCCAGTGGCACACCCCCTGGAACCCCCCTGGGGGTTCACCATACAAACATTTCAAAAAATCGCCGGTTTTGCACTTTACATGAAAAAATCTGCGAAATGCCTATGTTTTTATACCCGAGCGCACTTGTGCACAAGGGTATATTAATTTTGTTCACATAACGGTTGTTTGTAACAGCCAAAACGAATCGAGATAGATATAGACAAATGTATACATAAATGATCAGGATAAAAAAAGAAATCGATTAAGCCATGTCTGTCTGTCCGTCCGTCTGTCCGTCTGTCCGTCTGTCCGTGTACACGATAACTCGAGCAAAAATTGAGATATCTCAACGAAATTTGGTATGTAGGTTTCCCTTAATCCAAGGTAGGTTGCTATTGAAAATGGGCGAAATCGGACTGTAACCACGCCCACTTCCCATATAACGGTAATTTCCAGAAATACGAAAACTGCGATATTTTAGTAACTACTGAAGATAAATCACTCAAAATTGGTATTTACAATAATTTTTTGACAAAAAATAATAATATTATACATTTTTGGAAAATGGGCGTAGCCACGCCCACTTATGGTTACATGTCTATATCTTGGTAACCGCTGTACCAATTTCTACCAAACTTGGCACAGTTGTCGGCCTTCGTACAGCATACAAAATCGCCTAAAATTTTTAAAATCGGACGATAACCACGCCCACATCCCATATAACGGTAATTTAGAGAAATACAAAATCTTCGATAAATCAGTAAATATTGAAGCTAATTTATTCAAAATTGATGCTTGCAACAATTCTTTACCAAGAAATACGTTTTTGATAAATTTTTGGAAAATGGGCGTGGCACCGCCCACTTATGATCACATATATGTATCTCAGTAACCGTTCTACCAATTTGTACCAAACTCGGTGTGGTTATTGTGCTTGCCACATATAAGCAAACCGTTGAAAATTATTGAAATCGGACTAAAATAACGGCCGCTTCTCATATAACGGTAAATTTCAGAACTGCTTGAAACTTCAAAATTTCGAAATCTAAGGACTCTAATTTACTCAAAATTGATACGCCCCGGCTTACCATATAGCCGTAGCTTTCGGTAAGGCGAAAAACATATATTTAATACGTGCGCCGGGTATTTAATGTTCGGCTCTGCCCGAACTTAGGCTTTCTTACTTGTTTCTTTTTGGAGTTTATTTTTCTCTTTAGAAATTTATTTAGTCAGAACATATGTAAATGAGAAAATGAATTTAACTTAGTAAGAGAAAATAAATTAAAAAAAATTATTAGAAATGAGCGTTTTTACAACCCTTTTAAAACCAAGGCATCACTGTGATGCATTTGCATGTCGTAAACATAGTTGTGTGGGTTTTTTATTCAACCGTTTTAAAAAATGAAGGTATCACTGTGACACAATTGCAAATCGGAAAATTGCTTGTGTGCGTTTTTTAAGACACAGCTGCATGTCGTAAACTTACTTGTGTAGTTTTTTTATGGCACCTACTTAAGAAATTAAGGTTGTTTTTACAACCCTTTTTGTGGGTATTTTAAGGCACCTTCTTAAGAAATGCGCGTTTTTTGCAACCATTTTAACAATTAAGGTATCACTGGAATGCACCGCAACCCTTTTAAACAATGAAGGTATCACTGTGACACAATTGCAGATCGTAAAATTGCTTGTGTTGTTTTTTTTAAGCCACCACAAGACACAGCAGGTAGAATTGAAATTACCATTTCATTCTTATTACCTCGTCTCGTAGACCATATATAACGCAACAGTTTTTGTGAATGCATTAAGTCGTTGTGAAGAACTCAAAGTGTGAAGTGCTAATTTCAGATAAAAAAATATTTCAAAAAAAATCAAAAAGTTTACAATGAATCCACCATCCTCTACACCGCAAGATGAAGCAACTACATCAACAACTATCGAAAACTCAATGAGTCATATACCCAAGCATGATGTTACTGTTTTTGGTGTGTCTACTGATTTAACTGATCTTAATTTACCAACCCATCTGGATATCTTGAGATATTATTTTTACTTAAGCGAACGTGCTAAAACAGAACAAAAAAAGTTTTCCCATAAATCATACACTATTCAAGTACAAGATAAGTTGATTGGAATTAGGGAACTTGGTATGGAAATAATGCTGAAAAAAAGTGTATTTAATAAATTGAATAAATTGCTTGACAAGTATCAAGAGCAAATCAAGAGAAGAAACAACACCCAACAATTTACAGAATATGTAAAATCTCTGGAAACAATTTTTTACATTGGAACATGTAAATGCGATTTGAAGGCAGCTCCATGTGCATGCGGCTGGGTTCCCGAACGCCTCAAAGAGTTCATGCACGATCAACATAATCAGAGAACACTAACAATGGATGCATTTGTGATGGAAACTGAAGAGCAAGGAGCAACGTCTATGTCATCAATGCCAACATACCAAGATCCCGATGATTCAACATACGCACCGCCACCGGTTCAAGAAGATGTGGATAGAAGCACAAGTTCACAATACACAGAGAGATACGATTGTTTTAACTTTGCCTTGGTATGTGACAGATTTGGTGTGCCTGACAGAGTAGCATCAGCATTGGGAACCGCTCTTTTGCAAGATTTTAAAATTAAAGATAAGCATGGGAAACCTCTCATCATGGATAAATCGAAAGTTCGCAGAGAAAAAGAGAAATGCAGACAAGAAGTGCTTCGCAAACGGTTAGATGATACCAATTTGTTAGCGTTTTCATTCGATGGCAGAAAAGATGATACTTTAACGATAGATAAAATTGATGAGAAGTATCATACTAGGATGGTAAAAGAACCTCATCTTGTTATTTTGAGAGAACCCAATTCTGAATTGATTGGTTACGTAAGACTGGAACATGAAACCGCGGAATACAAAACAACCAAATTAAAGGGTTTTTTCAACGATAAAAATATATCACTGGATGCATTAATTGGAATATGCACTGACGGTGAGCCAACAAACACTGGCCCAGACGGTGGAATTATACGACGATTCGAATTGCTGTTAAAAAGACCATTGCATTGGTTCGTTTGCCTTCTACACTTCAACGAACTTCCGTTTCGGCATTTGTTTGAAGCTTTGGATAAATCAACCAGCACTGGACCAAGATCGGCAACCGGAAAACTGAGCCGTCAAATCGAAACTTGTGAAACTCTTGCGGTAAGTTATTGCTATCACTCATTTATTATAATTGTCACCCATTTTTAATTATTTTATTATTATATACTTTCAGGTGGTGGACGGCTTCCAGAAAATTGAGTTGCAAAATATGCACCCTGCTCCAGAAAAAATTGAATTTTCCACCGATTCGAATTACTTATACGACATGGCCCATGCAATTTCTAGCGGCGTGGTTCCGGTGGATCTGGCTAACATCAAACCAGGGAAAATTGTACATTCACGGTGGCTCACCAAGGCCGCTAGATTATTGCGATTATATGTGACAACGGAAAATCCAGATGCAAATTTAAGAATTCTGGTTGAATTTATAATTAAATGTTATGTGCCAATGTACTTCAATATCAAGTATTACAGCTCTGTCGTGTACGGCAGTGCATTATTTTTCAAGTTCATTGGTTGGTCACGATTTCTAGAACCTCGTTTACGCAAAATTGTCAATCAAGTAATTAAAGATAATTCATATTATGCGCATTCGGAAAATATCTTGTTATCAATGTTGTTTGATGATAGCAAAGAAAAGCGCGACTGTGCCATCAAGAAAATTCTACGCTATCGAACCGATGTTGACGAGCCAATGGAACTTAGAGTTTATAAAAAACCAGATATAAACTTTAATTGCACAAGTTATACGGAAATGATCAATGTGAATGATATAATTATCGTATTTCAACCACCATTCACGCGAAGCATTCCGTACGATACATTAAAAGAATATTTAAATCAAGATGATCCACCGTTTAATGATCCAAAAATTCCATCACACATACAAGGAACGGAACGACATGTTCAATTGCTAGCTAGCGTTTCCAAACGGGTTATACCGGAAAATGTAGAGGCTGTTATGGCGACGACATTAGAGAGCCGTGCGAAATTGCCCAGACTTGAAAGTAAAAAAGACTTCAAACAATAATTTTTTTTAGTTTCTTTTCTATAACTCACTTAAATTAATTTTTTCATTTACATATGTTCTGACTAAATAAATTTCTTAAGAGAAAAAATAGATATTATTATAAATAAATAATAAATATTATTATAAATAAATAAATAAAAATAAAGAAAAAAAATAGCCATTTAGCTGATTTTTTCATGTAAAGGCCAAAAATGGTGATTTTTTGAAATGATTGTATGGGGAACCCCCCAGGGGAGTTCCAGGGGGTGTGCCACTGGCATGGGTGGATCGGCCGTCCAAAGTTAGTGGAGGTCGGTCATACATTTGGACTCGATTGGAGCACTCTAAATGGGTCAAAGTGGGATTTTTCAAAATTTGCCCCTACCCAAAAGTTCGACCCAAATTGGGGGACATCAGAATTCGTTTTGAGGTATGGTTCCTTCGGCAAAGTTTCTTATTTTGATCCCTAGAATACGATTTTCACAGAGCAATGAGCGATTTTTAAATCGACCCGCCCTAATATATATATATATATATATATGATAAATGATAAAAACTTGTCAACTTGGTACCAACTTTGGAAACAATATAAAACTGTATTCGTCTGATAGTCTCGTAGTTTATTTTTGTTAAGATTTCAACCGGGTGTGGGGCGCACACATGTGCTTTTTTAAGAAGTTTTACTTCTATCACGTGTACGGTAACTAATGCTTTTTGAAGTGAAACTTCTTAGGCGGCGGTATCTCAAAAATGGAGAGTGACATTTTTAAAACTGAAAACGTTACATGAGTGAGAAGGAAGATATAGGTAGTATAGCGAAGGGGAAAAAAGAAATAAAGCGACGCATGACGGGTACGAGTACCTACATATGTATATATGTATTTTTGAATGCACGTATGTATGTATACATATATATATGTATACATATATATGTATGTATGAACGAACTCATTGCTCATTTCAGCTCTGCCGCTACCAAGCAATCTTATTTACTAATTTACTAATTTACTAATATTATAAATGTGAAAGTTTGTATGTTTGGATGTTTGGGAAATCATAACGCGGAAACGACTGAACGAATGAAATTTGGTACGCAGATAGCTTATGGGCCAGATTGGTTAATAGGCTACTTTTTAAGAGTTGCCACCTGTTAAAAAAGTTTAATTTATTTAATATG
>NW_023462251.1:0-20234 GCF_013731165.1 Rhagoletis pomonella
TGTTTTTTTTCGATTTTGTTATCGAAATTTTTATCGATATTGTTATTGATTTTACTATCGATATTTTCGGAACTTAAATGGTCGATATTTTTATCGATATTTTTTATCGATTTTGTTATCGATATTTTTATTGATTTTGTTATGGGTTTTGTAATCGATTTTGTTATCGACTTTTCTATCGATTTTGTTATCGGTTAATTATCGATTTTGTTGTCAATATCTTTATCGATTTTCAGTGCTTTGCTTTTATGTGGCAAGCAGAATAACCACACCAAGTTGGTAAAAATTGGTAACGGTTACAGAGATACACATATGTCATCATAAATGGGCGGTGCCACGCCCATTTACCAAAATGTTATCATAAAAGTATTTCTTGGTGGTTTCAAGCATCCATTTTGAATAAATTAGCTTTAATATTTACTGATTTATCGAAGATTCCGTATTTCCGGTGCAGCGGTTACCAAGATATACACATGTAACCATAAGTGGGCGTGGCTACGCCCATTTTCCAAAAATTTATAGTATTCTTGTTTTTCATCTAAAAGTTATTGTAAATATCAATTTTGAATGAATAAACTGCAGTAGTCGTATTTCTGAAAATTACCGTTATATGGGAGGTAGGCGTGGTCATTTTTCGATTTTTCCCGGTTTTAATACCATCCGTCCTACTCCCCAAAGAAGGGAACGTACAAAGTTTCGTTAAAATATCTCAATTTTTACTCGAGCTATCGTGTGTACAGACGGACGGACGGACGGACGGACAGACAGAGAGTCACAGCTCAATCGATTTCTCTTTTCATTCTGATCATTTATGTATACATTTGTCTATATCTATCTCGATTCGTTTAGCCTGTTACAAATAACCGTTATGTGAACAAAGTTATAATACCCTTGTGCACAAGTGCGCTCGGGTATAAAAAAAATGTTTATCTATTCAGGTGAAGCAGGGGTATATTTAATAACGTATTTTTATGGAAGAAAATAAACGTAACGTAACGTAATTTTGTATGGAAGAAAATAAAGGTTATTTTGTTGTGTTGTAATAGATATATTATGTTCTTTTAGGACTAGAAAAATAATAATTGGCATTCTGGCTACGCCGATGCGTGAAGCTCTCCATTTTTGCATTTTTAGCAGTTGAAAGTGCGCCTACTTCGCCCATTCTTGCTCTGTTGCAATTCAAATTATTCTTAAATTCTCAAAAAGGTTTTAATTTCAATTTTTATGACTTTTCTATACACATAAGGAGGATAAGCATCCTTTTCAATATATATATTCAAGTGAATCACAATTTTCGTGTAGAATAAAGGTCAAAGTAATCAAGGTGTTTTCTTAATTTTGACCACTTTTCTTGGAAATTGATCATTATTCAAACTGAAATTAAAAATAAACTTCTCTGGTCCATAACTTTGGATCTTGAGGAAAATATGTGTACCTATTCAAGTGAATCGGGGTGCATTACTTTTATGACGCGCCGAAAAATTATACATACTAGTATCGCCACGTTGTCGAAACTCGATATCTTTTTTCATACACTTTTGAATTTTACCTATCATCAATACTAAATCCTTTATGCGAATTACTATTTTGAAGTCCACCATGAAACTTAAAATCGAATTATAAACGTTAATACCGGATTGATT
The DNA here is from genome assembly GCF_013731165.1 of Rhagoletis pomonella. Lineage (NCBI taxonomy): Eukaryota > Metazoa > Arthropoda > Insecta > Diptera > Tephritidae > Rhagoletis > Rhagoletis pomonella. The sequence goes on from NW_023462251.1 coordinate 1,644, forward strand.
AATGCTAATTCTACCAAGTCTCCTCCTCAGTAGCTTTTGAAAATAGACCGAAAAAGGAACCTCGATTTTCATTTATAAAAAATATGCTTATGTATTTGTATGTATAGATGAGATGTTCATCACTGACTAATATGTCAAACAATTCAGACTGTAAATAAGCCCGAAAGTACGGTATTGAAAACATATGTTGCTGTGTCGAATTTCAGGACGTTAGCATAGGCGTTTACAGAGATGACCGATAAGAGAATTTCAGTTTGAATGGGCGGTGCCACGCCCTGCTTTCCAAAATCTAACACTCTTCGCCGAAAGTACGGTATTGACCATATATATTGCTGTGTCAATTTTCGGGAAGTTAGCGTTAGCAGTTTCAGAGATAAGCGATATGAAAATTTCAGTTTATATGGGAGCTGCCACGCCCCCTTTTCCAAAGTCTACCATATTTCGCCGTAAGTACGGTATTGACAACATATGTTGCTGTGTCAAATTTCAGGACGTTAGCATAGGCGGTTCCAGAGATAAGCGATATGAGAGTTCCAGTTTGTATGGGCGGTGCCACGCCCCCCTATCCAAAATCTACCACTCTTCGCCGAAAGAACGGTATTGACAACATATGTCTCTGCGTCAAATTTCAGGACGTTAGCATAGGCGGTTGCATAGATAAGCGATATGAAAATTTCAGTTTATATGGGAGCTGCCACGCCCCCTTTTCCAAAGTCTACCATATTTCGCCGTAAGTACGGTATTGACAACATATGTTGCTGTGTCAAATTTCAGGACGTTAGCATAGGCAGTTCCAGAGATAAGCGATATGAGAATTCCAGTTTATATGGGCAATGCCACGCCCCCTATCCAAAATCTACCACTCTTCGCCATAAGTTTGGTATTGACAACTTATGTTGCTGTGCCAAATTTCACGACGTCAGTATAAGCGGTTCCAGAGATAAGCGATATGAGAATTTCAGTTCAAATTGTTTACAATTTAGATGCGTGTTACGGGAGAAACAGGACTCAAAAATTCGTTTGATGATTCGTTAGAGCTCTCAGAAGAGTCAAATGCCGCTATTAATTCAGAATAGTATCCTGCATCCATTAAAGACATTAAAAACTTTTGATTTATAATATATATTTTACTATACAGTTTTGGTTTTGGAATGAATAATATTTTTATAACAAAATATATTAACAAAAAATCTATTTTAAAAATATATGTAAATGGTCACCATGGGATATGTGGCGATTATTGTAGTCACTGTGTGTTCGCTAGTTAGTGTAACAGAAAATACACTACTGTACCGATGACATCATCCAATGTATGATACAGAATCAGTAGTTTACATAAAAGATTCCTATTGAACATTATCAGCAACCAAAACATTCCTATTGAAGATTATCAGCAACCAAAACATTGTCAGCAAATAAAAGATTGAAGATTATCAGCAACCAAAACATTCCTATTGAAGATTATCAGCAACCAATAAACAAAAGAAACCAGAGCCTATAAATAGAGGATTAAGCATAGAAATAAGTTAGTCTTCTATTATACTGAAGCATATGAACTTCAGGTTAGAATTGATTTAAGTACATCTTGGTACCAATAAAATTATATTTATTTATGTACATCGAGAGTATGAATTTAACTAGGGGCTCAATAAGTGAATAATAAAAGGAACTCCTAAAAAATCAAATTCCACACGTCCTGAAAAAGAGGACAAGGAGAACCAAAAATAAAACTGGACCGCTTTGTTTGTTTGATCAAGGCAGAGGAATCATTATGGAAGCAAGGGTAGTAACCTTGGAACAAGCTTATGCCGCTGTAGAAGCACAATTAGCCCAGCTGCAGCAAGCGCAAGTACCTGAAATCGAAGAATTCCAACCGATAAGTCCCAGGATAAACAATGCAAATGAAATAAATTTGAGACTATTCGAACGGCTACCAGTGTTCAACGGAGACACATCCAAATACAGGACATGGAGGGCACCCATCATATCAGCAATGAGTCCCATAGAAGCCTTTCGAGATACCAAACCATATTACGATGCATTATTTATAATACGTCACACGAAGATCGTAGGAGAACCAGCGACTCTTCTACAGAATCATGGCACAGTATTTCACGTACAAGCAATACTCAATCGCCTAGATTACAGCTACGCCGATACTAGAAGCTATAACGCCCTCATAGAGGAAGACAAATACAAGGAAGACAGACGCTATCCGAATTCCACAGCAAGATCTGTCAAATCTTTAATTTAGCAATGACTAAATGCGAAATTGATTACCCAGGGAATACTCACTCTCTACAGCAGGTCACAAAAGAAATGGCCATAGATTGCTTCCGCAATGGCATAAATGATGAATTTACTCAACACACATTATATGCAGCAAAACCAAGAGATTTAGAAAGTGCATACGCAATTGCCACGGAGATTCTTTATAAAAGGCAGAACAATCCGATACGACGAGAAGCTTATAACTACCCCAAACACCCACAAAACGAACGGAAGTATCAACCAGGAGTTCAACCTATTCCCCACATGGAAAGATCAAACCCGACACCAATGGACGTGGATACATCAATAGGAAGATTCCGGCAACCCACGAATAATCAGCATCAACAACAGCAATCGTATCAACAGAATCCCTTCAGAAACAATTATGAACGACAAAGAGCTGGATACGCACCTTTCAATCCCAATAGAGGAGAGCCATTTAAACGAAACCACCAACCAACGTCATCCAGATATAATATAGCAGCACAGAAACTACAAAGGATCAACCAAATAACGGATAATAATAGTGATCAGTCATTAAGGGTAAATATAGATGAAAGCGAATTTGAAAATAGAGCTACTTTTTTAGACGAGTAAATAATCTGCCGTGTCTTCAGATTATTTTACATGATAACAAAAAACTATCAGTTTTAATAGACACAGGTTCGACATTAAATTATATTAGGAAAAATATTCCGAATGGAAAGACCTTCCCAGTTAAACAATTTGTTAGTAGAACTCTGAATGGTTCAAACACAATAAACTCAGCCAAGAAGATTATAATGCTAGGACAAGAATTAATATTTTTTGAAATCGAAGAATTAAAAGAATTTGATATGATATTAGGAGAACAATCCTTGAGAGAAATGAAAGCTAAGATAGATCTGTTCGAATATAAAATGATGTATGTCAGGAGAACAGAACAGAAGAAAAAAGAAATGGATGTAAGTCAAGTAAATTTCACAATAGATGAGAGCAAATATAAAAAAGAAGTTGAAGAAATTATGAGAATTAATGAGGAAACAAATCCTATTTTACCATTTACAACAACAATTGAAGCGACGATCCGCACTAAAACTGAAGAGCCAATATGGACGAAACAGTACCCTTACCCCTTTTCAGACAAAAATTTTATAAATAAAGAAATAAATAAAATGCTAGAGAATAATATAATTAAACCCAGTAAAAGTCCCTATAACTCACCCGTATGGACAGTACCAAAGAAAGGAACTGACAAGTTAGGAAACCCTGAGAGAAGAATGGTCATAGACTTCCAGAAATTGAATAGCGAAACCATTACCGATAGATATCCCATACCCGATGTCAACATGACAATACAGAATTTAAGTAAAGCAACTGTTTTTACAACCCTAGATTTGGAAGCAGGTTTCCATCAGATAAAAATCAAGGAGTCAGACACCGAAAAGACAGCCTTTAGCATAAACGGAGCAAAATATGAATTCTTAAGGCTGCCGTTTGGACTAAAGAACGCACCTTCAATATTTCAAAGATGCGTAGATGACATATTAAGGAATTACATAGGAAAATTCGTGCATGTATATATAGACGATGTGTTAATATATTCATCCTCACACGATGAACATATGGAACACATAAGAATAGTTATAAATGCACTGCGTCAAGCAAATATGAAGATTTCATACGAAAAATCTCATTTTTTCAAAGACAGCACTGAATATTTAGGTCATATTATTAAACATAACAGAATAACCGTAGACCCACAAAAAATTGAGACCATAAAAAATTACCCGGTGCCTATGAATCTGAAAGAATTAAGATCGTTTTTAGGACTAGCAGGATATTATAGAAAATTCATCAAAGACTACGCCAAGATTACTAAACCCCTAACATTGTTTTTAAGAGGAGAAAACGGTCTCGTAAAGAAAAATCAAAGTGAAAGAATGCAAATAAAATAAGATGAGGAAGCCATAAAAGCGATGAATATATTAAAAAAGGAATTACAAGCACAAGTCGAACTCTTTCAACCCGATTTCAATAAACCCTTTGATTTAACCACGGACGCAAGTAATTTTGCCATAGGAGCTGTGTTATCCCAAGGTAGAAATCCCATTTGTTTTATATCCAGAACACTAAGCGAGACGGAACAAAAATATAGCACGAGCGAAAAAGAGTTATTAGCCATAATTTGGGCACTACAAAAACTCAGGAACTATTTATATGGACGATCAGACCTTACAATCTACACGGATCATCAGTCCTTAACCTACTCTATTTCAGGGAAGAACCCTAATAATAAACTAAAAAGGTGGAAAAACCAAATAGAAGAATACGGTGCCAAATTGGTATACAAACCAGGTTCTCAAAACATAGTTGCAGACGCACTAAGTCGGCAACAAATTAATCAATTAACCGACTCAGAATCGCAGCACTCTCAACTCAGCTCACCCACTGAAACCATAAGAAGGGTAGGCACTAGCTTAAACCATTTTAATAATCAAATTATTATCCAAACTAACAATGGATTAGTAAGAATAGAAAGTAAAAACATATTCGGAAAATTTAGACATACCATATACTTCACCACTATAGAACAATTGATAAGTGATATTAAAAGCGTATTACACCCAACCAATATTAACGCCATAATCACTACAGAAGAAACTCTATATCAAATAAAAACCACACTAGTACAAACTTTCCCAACAACTAATTTTGTAATAGCAAATGCATTAGTCAGAGACATCACTGACGAAAATGAACAGAATGAGATAGTTGAACAAATACACAGAAGAGCACATAGAAATTATAGAAATAATATAAAAGAACTCTCTGAGAGCTATTACTGGCCTAACATGCAAGATATGGCAAAGAAGGCAGCACAAATATGTGAGATATGTAAAAAATGTAAATACGACAGACGACCGAATAAATTACTTTACGGAAAAACACCAATACCAAATGAAGTAGGTACACATTTACACATGGATACATTTTTTATGGACAGCCAAATATATATAACTACAGTAGACAGATACTCAAAATTCTGCTATATAAGAAAAATACCAGATAGGAAAAACACATACATATATTTGAATGAAATACTATCACAAATATTCCCATACGCAACGAACCTAACAACCGATAACGACCCGACATACGTTAATGTAGTAGCAAAATCTGTATACGATCGACTACATATACAGCACACAGCAGTGCCACCACAACATTCGACAACGAACGGTCAAGTAGAGCGGACGCACAGCACAATAGTGGAGCTAACTAACTTACTAGTAAAGGAAACCAAAGGCAAACACGAAGAGGTAATATTCGAAGCAGTACGACAGTACAATAAAACCATTCACTCGGTCACAGGACATAAACCCGAGGACGTGTTTTTCAACAGAGGAGGATACGACTATAAAGTCATCAGAAATAGAATTCAATATAATCAAGAAAGAGATATCACCCAACAGAAGGCACCGAACAAACAAATTACTTACAAGAAAGGAGATATTATTTACGTTAAGAGAAGCCGAAGAAATAAGAAACACGATAGATTCATGAAAAAATAATTGAACAGGATAACGGTAGAACAGTCACAACAACTGATAATAGAATAATACACAAAGATAACATCCGTACGAACTAGAAATGATACTCATAATAATAATAATCTTGCTGTGCATAAACAGAATTAGTTCAGACACAAATATTACAAACCTGAAAGGAAGAGATTATACATTAATAGAAACGAATCCAGCTTTTATATTTGATAGCTACGATTATTTATCTCATATTACAAATTTAACTAGAATATTAACACCATACCAAAATATATTAAACTCAAAATATAATATAGATTCAAATCCTGAAATGAAAATATTACACCAAAAAATTGAAATATTAATAAAACAGATAAATCCAGTTAATAGATTTAGAAGAGGATTAAACGCATTAGGGACAATATTAAAATGGATAACGGGCACACCAGACCACGATGATGAAGTAGAGATACAGACAAGAATCAATCAATTAATTGAGGGACATAATAAACAAAAAATAATAAATAGTAATTTCGAAAAAATGTTAAAGAAATTAAACCCCAAGGATTTCTCTGAAAAATTAATATTCACAGAAGTCTACAATGAACTAAATACTCTCCTAACTACAATTAATTTAGCAAAAAATAACAACTTCCTGTCAACTTCATTAGACTTAGAAGAAATCACAGAAATCATTGCGAAAGAAAAACAAATGTTTTAACCATAAATATTTTAGAATATGCAGAAATTAAAATTGTTAAATTCAAACAAAACTTTGTAACAGTTTACAAATACCCAAAAATCAAAGAAAATGTGAACAATTCTACATCCACTCATTAGCTTCAAAAAAAAGGAATATTAATTATGGATAAAAATATTGCTTTATGCAAAGGAAATCAATACGTAAGAATCAATAAATGTAAAGATTTTATAGATCAAACTATATGTAAGCAGAATAAAGGGACGAATGTACAATACAAATATTAGAGAAAAATAATGCTCAATGTAAAATGATAAAAGAAAAGAATCCACCCTTTATTAATTACGGTAACGGAAACATTATTATTAGCGGATTAAATATATTAAACAACGAGATTTTAGATGGAGATTTTTCAATTTATTTCAAAACCAATATAACATTAAATAATGAAGAATATATAAACATTAAGGAAACTATGGTAAAAATACTCCATAAAAAAGCATAAAGAAAATTTAGATATATTAGAATACTTAGAATCTCAATCAGAATACAAGTTCAATAATCTAGACGAAATATCATCCATATTTGTACCAATTGAACAAAATCCAATTAAGGCTACATTTATAACTATATTAATTATAACCCTATTAATCACAATAACCAAACTATTATTAGAATTTAGAGTAAAGAGAAGGAATATACTTTATCAAAGAGCACTAATACAATGTCAAAAAGACCATGAAGAAAGAAAACGAAAATTACTAGAGTCCAAATTGTAAATGAGGACATTTAATTTTAAGAGGGAGGAGAGTTAGTGTAACAGAGAATACACTACTGTACCGATGACATCATCCAATGTATGATACAGAATCAGTAGTTTACATAAAAGATTCCTATTGAACATTATCAGCAACCAAAACATTCCTATTGAAGATTATCAGCAACCAAAACATTGTCAGCAAATAAAAGATTGAACATTATCAGCAACCAAAACATTCCTATTGAAGATTATCAGCAACCAAGACATTCCTATTGAAGATGATCAGCAACCAATAAACAAACGAAACCAGAGCCTATAAATAGAGGATTAAGCATAGTCTTCTATTATACTGAAGCATATGAACTTCAGGTTAGAATTGATTTAAGTACATCTTGGTACCAATAAAATTATATTTATTTATGTACATCGAGAGTATGAATTTAACTCGCTTTTGGTAGATACGAGTCGATTGCCGGCCGAAGGGCTCCAAACAAAAACTTATGTAGATAAGCAATTACTTCTGAGCACTTACCCTGATGCAGGCATTATTCCTCGACCGGGCTACGCTAACCGGGCGCAAAGGTACAATTGTACCTGGTTATTTTTGATCAGAATTTTTACATAGGGTTTAATTTTTTTATATAAAACTGATAACATTTAATCATCACGCGTTATTTTGAACATGTTTAGAAATTTTTTGTTATGACAATTGTTAAAAGAAAATAAAAAATAAAAACACAGTAACCTGCATAATATACACCCCAAAACAGTATCGTGAAACGTCGAACATTGCGCTGGCCTTTGGCTTTTTTTTACAAAATGATTGGCCTCACTGATTTGACATCCTACATAATCTTCAAAAATCATAACCGGTTTCAGGAAAAACATCAACGCCGAAAGTTTCTCAAAGATCTCTCCATTCAGCTATGCATGCCCCCAGTTGAACCTCGAAGTGCAAGTGGAATGATGATGAGAAGCCATTTCCTTCGAAGTGAAGTAGAAATGGTGCTTGGCCGTTGCGTTGTAACATTTAAAGCAGCTGTCTCTCAATTATCTCATGGCAGACTTGGAGCCTCACCTACCACTGGAAGTTACTACATCTGTCGGGAATCAAACATGGAACAACGAAAAACTCGAAAGCTTTGCATATCAAGTGGTATCCCATTTGTGATGAACATTCAAATTCAAAAACAGCGCGTATTTCTTTCGAACAAACTCTCAAAAAATTTCCAAATGTATATCCTAAATTGTTGTTCCTAAATTGAATTGTCTCGCTTGTTAACTCTTGTATAGTTTAATATCGCTCCTAATATGAATTAGCTCCGTTTGTGTTCCTTTTTTATACAAAAAAATTATATATCATTAAAAACAATAAGAATATGATTTCTTCTTCATACCAGATACATTAAGATACAGTTGTACCTATGCGCCCTGACGTGGGTGTAAATTCAACTCGGCCCTCTATTTCAGAAAATAGTCCCCCATTTTGTTTTAAATTTGGGGACATGTTGCGCAATAAAAATGTAGATATGTCACAAAGATAGAGCACTCCAAGTTTTCTGGAAAAAAAGTTATTGCAGATTAAAACTGCGAAAGCTAGAATTGTACCTCGTCGCACGGACGAGGGTTAAGAACAGTGTATGTGGCCTCTTTGGTATTTGTTGGAAATAAGCGTTATGATATTTATTTTTTATTAGTGATTTTTTATTTTTTTTAATAAAACTTCTGAGCTATTTAGTTATTGATTTAAGTTTGAAAATAAATGACAGTTCGCAACGCCATCAGCACTTCGTTTGTTTAGTTTTTGTCGTCGCAAGACATTTTTTTCGATTATTTAAGGGTTTAAATGGAATGCTTTTTTAATAAAATTTTTTTAAATAGCCGTTTCATTGTAATAATAAGATCTTTAAGCAAATCTAAATTTTTCTCAAAAACTTATGTCTTATATTAGAACCCATCCCAGCATACCTCAAAAATTTGTTACAGCTTAATTAAAAGTTCAGCAAAAGTCAACTAATCTAAGTGTGTGCACTCAAAATTTTGTACGCTACAAATCGATAGTTTATTATAGGAACTCACTCACCTACACACGACAGTGATCGGACTTCTACCACATTGTGGTAGATCTGACACTTTTTTGAGCATCTACCACATCTACCACACAAGGTCTGAAATCTACCACATATTCGCGTTTTCTTAATTTTAAGAACAAAAATTGTCCAACACTAAACACTTACAACAAAGCCGAATGGGTGGATAAAATAGATTGTAAAATAGTAAATTTTCTCAATATACAATTTTTTAACCGGAAACGAGGTTTTATTGTGCTAAATTGCAAAATATATAATTTGTAAAACGAATTAACAGCGAAAATGTTAAAAAAAGGAGATTTTTGTGAAGGTGTTAGAAAATTTCAGTGCATCTAAAGTTTCTAAAACGTTGTTTACTTTTACTTGTCAAAATCGGTAAATCCCAAGTAGCGGTTTCTGGAAAGTGCCACATTTGTTCGCTACATCATGATGTGATAAAAAGAAAACCTGGCAGCGCTCCGCAAGGTTACAGAAATCTCTCAAAATATGTTCGAAAAATATCTTGATATTTTAATTCTAATTAAAACGTTTCCAATTTAGCTGAAACCGTGCAGAATTTTTTAATTTTTGTACAAAGTTTGATCCAGAACCTGAGAGCTACCACATTTTTTTGAATTCTACCATATTTTTTCCAGATTCTACCACACAATTTTTTTTTGGAAGTCCGATCACTGACACACGATACGCATTACGAGTATATGTAGCTTAATTTGTAAGTAGTAACTCATAGTATACTTACTTCTCATGTGTTTACTTGCATTTTAGTGCGTGCGAAGTGCAGATGGCTCTATCTACCAGATAGGCTATTCTATTAGAGGTGGTGTGGTGGTAATTGCAATGTACAATTTGCTAATGTAGTGTGCCGTCTTTGCCATCTGTGCTTTGTGTGAGGGGGTGTTGTACAGGAAGTTACTTTTAATTAAATTTGCATGGCATATCCCACATCTACCTGGGGTGCTTGTTGTTTTCATTCTGCATTTTGTTAATGACATGCAAACCTGAGGCAAAATTAAGCACTGGTATGTTGCCACAGCTACAAAAAAAAGTATGTATATATTTAAACATAGGGAGTATACCAGTGAATACCCAATCAACCAAACAAAAATAGGCAAAACAGTCAAAGAAAGGCAGTTGTCCTTAACTAACTGTACTCTATACAAACGTGGATCTTATTGTCGGTTTTTTTTTTTTAACCGACTTCACAAAAAGGAGGAGATGTTACCGCATAACTTTGGACCACGTTAACCGATTTCTATAATTCTTTTTTTTGTAAAGGAAATGTGTTACCTCACAGGTGGTCCCATACTAATTTGATTTAAATCCGATCATTGCATCATGAAGAAATCAACGATAATCTTAAATTTTTATATGAGAATTGAAGTCGGTTTTGTTGTTTGCTTAAAAATTGCTTGTTTTTAATTTTGTGGCGAAATCATGTCAGGAAATCAGCCACGGTTTAAGAAGTAACATGGAAAACAAGTAAAGAAGTATAATTTCGGGCGAAACCGAATTTTATATACCCGGCGCAGGTATCAACTATCGTCATTCCAACTTTATTTAAACTACCTAAAAGTATACAACAGTCTCATTTTTTGTTAAGAGACTGTTGTAAGTATTAGATTAAGAGTAAATTTACGTCCTTAGTTATTGAAATATCGGAGTTTTCGTATATCCGAAAATTAACGTTATACGGGAAACCGGTGCAATTTTAGTTCGAATTGAATAATGTTCAACGAATTGTTTCCTAATACCAAGGTTATTAAATACACCAAGTTTGGTAGAAATTGATAAATCGGTTACCGAGATACATACACATTTGTGGTCATAAGTGGGCGGCGCTACGCCCAAAATCCAAAAATTGAAAATAATATAATTTTTTGCTCAGCGATCATTGCAAAAATAATTAACATAGTAATAATTTTGAGTCAATTAGCTTCAGTAGTTACTGATTTATCGCAGTTTTCGTGTTTCTATAAATGAAATGGTAAGTGGGCGTGGCTATTGCACGATTTCAAAGATTTTCAAAAAATACCTTAGCTGGGTCCGAAGCAAGGTTCGTACCGAGTTTGATAAGGATTGGTGAAACGGCTATTCAGATATACTATTTCATCGTAAGTGGGCGGGGTCACGCCCCTTTTCCAAAAGTTCATAATAATATTATTTTGTACTAAAATTCTATTTCACATATTAATTTTCAACAATTTGGATCCATTAATTACTGAAATATCATAATTTTTGCATTTTTTCGAAAATATCGTTTTATGAGAAGGGGGCGTGTTTAGAGTCTGAATTCGCCCATTTTCAATAGCAACTTACCTTGGATAAAGGCAACCTATATACAAAATTTCGTTAAGATATCTCAATTTTTGTTCGAGCTATCACGCACATGGACAGACGGACGGACGGACAGACAGACATGGCTTAGTCGACTTCCCTTTTCATTCTGATCATTCATGTATACATTTGTCTATATCTATCTCGATTTCTTTATGCTGTTACAAACAACCGTTATGCGAACAAAGTTATAATACCCTTGTGCACAAGCGCGCCCGGGTATAATAAATTGGTGTGGAAACTAGACGTCCTACATGGATATATATTTAGTTAGATTTTTTTTCTTCAAAAACACACCAACAATAACACGAAAATGATAGTTTCGCCGTTTTATGCAGCCAACTTCAATACATAACACACTGTCAAAATCGGATTTTCCAACCGCTCAGTGTTGACGCCGCGTTGTTTCGGTATGCTTCATACAAATTGTATGGGCATGGGAATTTTTTAACAGCCAGAAAACGCTGACGCTTTTGTTTGGGTATGACAGTACACGGTGCCAAAAAAAAAATATTGTGGACCCAGATTACGCGAAAATATCGTTCTCTTAAGAGCTACTCAGAAAATGAGCATGCAATAGAGATGGTCAATACTGACTCGGCAAAAGACCTTCAATGATTTTTCAAATAATTATGTTTTATTAAATAGTAAACCTGCAATTGAAAAAGAGGCAAATAAACAATTTTCGAGTATAAATTCCTCCAGAAATTTAAAGATATAGTCTGTTTCCTCCTATGGACGCGCAGCGCTTCAAAGTTCACATTTAGCACGCAAAAGTTCGTATCTCGTATCAGCCGTGAGCGATTATTCTCAAATTTGAACATGATAATCTGCTTTAGAAGGGCCACATTTGAAACCAAGATCTTATAGCCTAAAGTATGGCCACAAAAACTGGATGAGATACACTATCCGTTAACTATAAATAAAGTAGCCATACTTAAAATCGGTTGCATTTTTTGCTCCAATGTTGTGGTTGTTATTTTTAAAGCTTCACGAAAACGCTTATTGCACGAGAACTAGTGAAGCGATTTCAAAGAAAATTTTGGCGTTTCAAAGAAAAAATTCCAACCAGTCGACAGATATATTTCTGTAAGTATCCAATTTGATGTCTGTCGTAGAAACAACTCTAAATATTGTCTTATTTTTGTGTAAATTTTGAGCCTTTAAAGTGCTCTGGCAACTTATGATTGCCGGATATAACTTTCCTTTTCGAGACATAGCTTCTTTGGAGCAGTAGAAATATTATCGTGTAAAAATTTGATATAAACTGAACAAACATTTAGCATTTTAAGGCAAAAAATTGTTGAAAAAATTAGCAAATTTATTAGCAAAAATTCTCGAAAACCGCTCGAATGATCTTGTTTTCCTTAATCATAAACTCAAGTTTTTTCCTTTCGTTTGGTGTATGGGAAGTATTGATTGATGTTTTCTAAGTATGATTATTTTATTCAAATATATGGGCATAAATGATTTTCCATACAAAATACCTTCGTTATCATTTTGCAAACACGTACATGCGTTGGTAGTGCGAGAAGGAGACAAGGAGTGTGCGCATGTAGGTGTTTCGACTTTTTAGTCACAAATCGCAGCGTAGGTATGTAAATACATACATACGTTCATATGTAAGTTGATTGCAGTTAATGTGTATCTGTTTTTCTTTTAGTATTCTATGTATGTACATTGGCGTGGGCCGAAAATCCCTTATTTTAGAATTTTGTTTGGTAATAGCAAAAGTATGGTTCATTATGCTCTAAGAAAAACCTGTGTGAAATGTGAAAATTTTTGGTCAATATCCTAGGCTCGACCAAGTCCATCAAAGTTCAAGTACTACAAAAATTTGTTTCATAGCTAGCGTCGATTCTCTACAAAAAAGGTCCATATACCAAATAAGGAAGGGAGATTGCAATTTTAGTAAAAAAATTAATTAATTTATTTATTTATTAGCTTTTATTTTTTGAGCATATTGAACTTTGAAGGACTTGGGCGAGCTTAGGATATTGACCAAAAAAGTCCAAATTGCACACAGATTTTTTTAACGCATATTTAAACAAAATTCTAAAAAAGCGGATTTTCGGCCCACGCTATTGTACATACATATGTACATATGAATGCATAATACCATATTCTGACCGACATCGAAAACATGTTTTCGTTGCTAAAACTGGTTTTCGACCTAAAACATGTGTTTTCGTCCATGTAAAATCTGTCAAACGAAAACCAGTTTTCGCTGAAAACTACTTGAAAACTCACGCTCCACTCATTCCAATCAGTTTTTTCATTTATTTATCGATTATTTATCGAAGTGGAAGTCGTATTTTCTCATCTTTAATACGCTATTTCGTATTTATTGTTAATTGGCTGGCCAAACTAAAATAAGAATGAAAATAAGAGGTTGCTAATGAAAAGAAAATGTGGGAAAAGCATTTTGGTTTTGTTTCTGTGTAGCAAAACTGCAATCAGAGGATGTAAGAAATGTCAACGAAAACACTAACAGCCGATGTGAAGAGCCTTCAGCCCACAATTTCAAAACTCGTTTTCAAAATGTTTTCGTTGTCGGTCAGAACATGGTATAATACGCGAAAACATTTTCGTCATATCAGATCTGTACCGTTCGTTCGATTTTACAAAATGAGGTATCAAATTAAAGCGCTTGGCCTGCGGATGTGCAATAACCACATATTTTTTGAAAAAGGGTTGCCACCTGATAAACAATTAAATTCAAATTATTTTTAAGTTAAAACAATTATTTCACTATTAGTATCGATCGAAATGGGTTTGACAAGGCTTTATTTCTTAATTATATGTAGGAGGATTGCCACCTGTTTCAAAAAGCAGGTTTGGCTTAAATAAAGACAGAAAGTTTAAATGGATATCCTGACGTGGATACCAGACGAAAGGGGTTGTGGTTTGAAAATACTTTGCAGAGGGTTGTCACCTGGTTACAAATTTAGATTCAATATAAGCAATAGATTAAATAAATTACTTCAATATGAATATAAATCAAAATTGCTTTGAAGAAACTGCATGTAGGTGTGTTGCCACCTGATTTTATAATTAAATTCAAATCGAATTAAGAGTATTGGATAATTAAAATATGTATCACAATACAAATTTCAGACGAAAAAGGTTTATCGAGGTTTTGGTTTAAAAATTATTTGAACAGGATTGCCATCTGTTTGAAAAGTCGAATTAAATTAAATTTTATGAGATATTGAAATATTGGCGTCCAACAAAGGAGTATTAAGAAATATTTAGTTTGAGCATTTATAAGATTAAAGAGGGTTTCACCTGTATAAAAAGTTAAACTCAAATTAGTTAATAAGTCAAATGAATTAATAAAGTATGGGTATAAATTGACATGGGTTGAAAATGTTTTTTCCTCACCTTAATTTAAGAGAGTTGCCAAATGTTTTAGAAATTAAATTCAACTTAAATTAAGGAAATTAAACATACAATTTAAATATGTATCGCAAGAACTGTGTCAGTCGAAAAAGATTTTACAAGGTTTAGGTTTTAAAATATGTTAAATAGGGTTGGCACCTGCTTCAAAATTAGAATTTAATTAAAGTATACGTAAGTTAAATGAAATATTAAAACACGACGTGAAGCGAATATTAGTTTGAGTACTAATAATATTAAAGAGGGTTGCCACCTGTTTAAAAAGGTAAACTCAATTTAAGTATCAAATGAAATGGGTTTAAATAGGTTTTATTTCTGAACTGTATTTAGGAGCGTTGTCACGTATTTAAAAAAATCCAATTTAACTTAATTAATCAGGGCATGAAATATGTAGGTATCACAATATCAGACGCAAGAGATTTGTTTATTTCTTCACTATATTTAGAAGGGTTGCCAGCTGTTTCCGAAGTCTTAGCTAGCTTATGCACAAACCTTAAGATAAAGATAATGCGAAGACGAGCACGAACACGAAGGCGAATACTAATAAAAAGTAATATAAATATCTACAGTATGAAAGGAAATGGCATATACCTATTTATAAGCTGATGGTGTATATAACTATTGCTAATTATTAATATTCATATTGATTTATGAAATTCAATTCAATATAAACAAAACGAATATTTCATGTACCGTTTTTAACTTGAATGTGCTCTTAATAATATCACATCTTCTACGTTTAAGTTTAGCGGCTGTGACTCCGACACAGCCTGCAGGTCAAGACGAAGGCGCTGGACTGATCCTTTTTCATTTGCAGTGGGGGCTTTCCTCTTCCTCTGCTACCATCAGCGGGTTTCGAGTTGAATACTTTCAGAGCTGGAGCATCGGTGTCCATTCGAATGACATGGCCAGCGGAGCCGTTGTGTTTTAATACGAGTCCAAAACAGTACGCCAGTAGTGTCTCTTCTGTGCCAATCGAGGCCAATTGGAAATACCAAGCGAAGCCAACTCCTTCTCCTTCTGGTCTTCATATCAGATATGAGGCCTTCTTCTTCCTCTGCTACCAGTTTCGCGATCTGCGTTGTTCTTTAAATCGTAAAGATATCACTTGCCAACAAAATTTTGCGGCAGAGCTGGTTCCTAAGAATATGACCATTGATTTATTTAAATTGCTCTATTAAATCCCAAATATCTTATAGACCAGAGTAAATTAATTAATTTGATTGTGAAGTTCTGGTTTTACAGAAAAAATTACATAAGATTCAGTTTTCACTGGTAATGCCTCATGCAGTTGTTAGATTTTTGTTGGGCTGTGTAATATATGCATCACGGTGATGTACACAAATGAACAACGTTTACAATTAATTTAAAACAGCGCCGAAGTCCCGATTATTAAATGTATTATGCAGCGTCGATGTTGTCCCAGCGTCGTAAGTGATGTGTGCTTTCAAAGAGATAATGCCACAAGCCAGTAGGTCCAAAAATCGACTTGAAGGAATCTGAATTCGGCGAACGTTTCTTTTGATTAGCTTCCTAGATCTTTTGACACCTGTAAACTTTTTCCTTTGAAGGACACCTTAAATCAGTGGTAGGTAAAGCCACGTGAGCCAATATACAACAAGAAAAAGCAGACGTTACAATAAAAATATACAGTTGAGTCATCGAAAATTCAGCAGCACAAATCTACCGATTAAATTAAATTTGTTGAAGTTAATAAAGTTAGATGGACAAAATTCGAGGATTTGGTCATGTGTAAATTAAGCATCAAAATATAATTTCTTCAAAAGTAAATATTTCAAATTTTAAACTATCTTAAAGTATAAAATTTTAAACGACATTTTGCAATACTAATCACAAACAAATTTAATCGCTTTTAATTTTAGAGAATTTTCTCTTTAATTTGATAACCGTATTGTTCTTCCACATTGCACTGAATTTTTAGATAAAAAAAAAATATGAAGCCAGAGAGCCAAACTAAAAACGCAATGTTACTACATTTGGCCCATAGTTTTGTGTCAGGAAATTACTGTCGCACGGGTTAATTTGGCCCGATTTCGGCAGGTCCCAAATAACGAGAATGGTCATGGATAACAGATCTCTACAGCTCATTTGTGTTAAAAATTGGAGAGATTATACTTAGAATTGTTTTTATACTTCCTAATTAACTTTGAGACCATGGATTAAGCCGCGATCCTGCGATATGAAAATTGAGACGCTTACGTGATAATAGGTCCCCGACGGTTTCCTCGGAAACTGCTCAAAAACCTTGATCACTCCGTTTACTTTGAGCTCCACATGGGTACTCGCAACTCAAAATTGCACAACCCGGGACCAGGTTGATTACATCATGGTACCTACAAGAAAATGTATTAATTCCAACCAAATGCGAAGTAGAGCCTATTTATGTTTATGTGTTTACAAGCAATGTTAGCATAACTATAGTAAATGATTGACGCACTTTTGTAAGAACACCACAAAGCACTAACACGTCACCAACAAACGCATCGTAATTATGCCTGATACGCAAGTTGAATGGGTAAAGCAGGAAGTTGGCATCTAAAATTCTGATGGGTGTTGTGAATGCAAAATAAATGAATAAAACAACAGGCAGTGGCGACAACCCTACCAACAGCCAGCCAATCGACCAACAAATAGGTAGCCAAACAGACGCATTAGCAAAAAAACAATGCAACATACCACACATATTCCGACATAATGCTGGCTGAAGCTATAGTTATCGTGTAGTTATATGTATGTGTGTATGTATGTATAACAAGTAGACTTATTTGGCTTTGATTTGCTTCTCATTTCCACCACCTGTTTGCTACTCCTACAAAATCGTATACTATATTCGGCGTGCACTTCCTAGTCATTTTGTTTGGCGTTCAACAGTAGTAGGTAGTTACGTTGTGAGCATAGCCTGAGGTCGCTGCTGGATTCACACTCTGTTATGAACTTTGTTATGAACAGAGCATAACACAGCTGAGTACTCAAAGGGATGACATGGCTATGCTGACTGACAAGTTGACTGGCAACCGAAAGGGCAGTTATAAATAACTTAATTTGTGGTGCCTGTCAAAAGGACAGGAATGGCATGAAAGCAAGAAATGCAGTTGCCTTTGAAATTGCACCGGCCATAGGAGCAAAGCACCAGATTCGGCGAAGTCGGTAATCATTAGACCTGCAAAAAATTTCCATCAAGATTAAATTTAAATCTTGTTTAAATTTAAGTCTGCTTTTTATGACTTTTCTTTCCTTGAGTTATTTTATTTGAATATAAAAAGCTAAGAGAAGGCAGAAAACATGGGCTAGAATTTGTACTTAAGTGTATCTGAACATGCCTCACTCGCAGAATATTTGAAAACTCATCTTCTTCTGGAACTTTTTATCTTTGCCTTTATCCTCATCTTCATCTTCATCTTCATCTTCATCTTCATCTTCGTCTTCATCTTCATCTTCCTCTTCATCTTCATCTTCATCTTCATCTTCATCTTCATCTTCATCTTCATCTTC
>NW_023462252.1:0-4261 GCF_013731165.1 Rhagoletis pomonella
TTAACGAGACCTTAACTTATTTTATTTTATTCATTTTAGTGCAGTTTTGACAAAATTTTCTTGCTAAAAAATCTTTTGTTACACTACTTCATTTTATTCCTTTGATTGTACAGGTTAAATAAAAGCTTGTTTTTAAAAAATATTTTTTTTTACATTATTTTATTTTATAATTTTTAGTCCATTTATAAAAGCGTTGTATATTAAAAAGTGTTAATTTATTTTATGTACACAATTTTGCAATAGATATTAAAATAATTCAACTTGCAATGAAAGAGAACAGAAGACTTGGCAAGCAAAATGTTCTTTGCTGTTGTTTTGTATAAACATACATATGTACATATAGCAGCAGCTAATTTTATTTAAAGAAATGGCGCAAAGTGCTGTGTCTCCATATAAAAAGTGGGCAAAAATAGAATAATGGACGGATTTGAGTAAAAATTCGTTTCTTGGTGGATTAGAGTACGGAGATTTCAAAAATCAATTTTTTTTTTTACCTAGCTCTTACATTTTTCATGGAAACTGAGATTGAAACTGCAAAATTATTCAGAAGTAGTTCCAATACTGAGTAGTTATTTTATTATTTATACAGGGCGTTTTCCTAATAATATTAAAGACTTCAAGGCTTCATTCTATGGCTTAATTCATGGCAAATAAGATTCCCTATATCTCTCTTACGCAAACCCTCTAGGAATGGCAGCTACTTTCATTTTGGTCCTTTTTGACTACAAAATGTTTTTTTAAATTGATTATATCTTTTGGTGTGGATGTCACACGCTTAAAAAATTTGATTCATTCAAGACGACATTAAATACTCAAAAGACAAATATAATTTTGTTTTCCTTTTTATTAGTTACTTCGCACGAACAAGAGTTGTTGCAAAATACTGAATCAAAAATTATTTGTTTTATCTAACGCCGTTTATTGTTAGATGACAAATCAATTAACCTGGAAAAAATATTTAATTTTTAATAACTTATATGGCTTGTCGAAAAGATATAAGACCGTCATATCGCAAAATAGGTAATCGAGTAAATTAATTAATTCAGACCAGCCTTTTGCAAAATAATACTGTAATGTAATTTATTTTTAAAGGCTATTGAATGTTTTTGGAAGACATATTAGATAATTTTTTGTTACCTCAGAGGGACTAGCGCAATGATGAACATAAACTCATCCGTTAATTTGTCGTCACCAAAATTTTGCTTATAGCGGCTATGCCCCGAACTTCCATCCATGCCCCACTTACAAACCAAAGAAGCTTTGGTTATGTCACCATTATCTGGGCTTAGTTCTAAAATACTTTGCGTTGTTTTCAGCAATAATGATTTCAGATCAACTTCGGCTGAATATTCAGTCGATTTAATCGTTGGCAGCAAAGTTTGTTTTTTTGGTTTGCAATGCGTTTAAGCTCGGTATACAATCTTTATGCAACCGGTTTATTTTTGCACGTAAACTATTATATTTACGATCTGATAAGTTCAGATCTATGTATAGTGCGAGTGAATCAGATATGGGCAAACCTTCGGTACTACTTTCAGAACAACTTTGCTTGCTTTTTTCATTTTTTTCAGAGCATACTCGAGCTCTTCGATGGAATAGTTTTTCAACAAATGCTCTACCCTTCGATTTTTTGTTCTCCGTGAAGCTTCGCAAAATTCTTCTTTAGAAGGTCTTCCCCGTTCAGCACATTTATCCTTATTTCCATTGGAATCCGGAAGGGAAAGGAATGTCCAATTTAGCCATTTAGAATATGTTTTTTCAAAAGCGCTTCTTTTGCGGCCACTATAATTCCACTTATTTTTCATCTCACTATTAAAAAGTTTTATTTTTTGATTCAAAAATGCTTTGTCGCATTTAGCGTGTATTAATTTGTCTTCAAAAAATGCAGATAATGCAGACACTCTATCTGATGGACGAGTAGAAATCCAGATATCAGCTAAAATTGAGTTTTTTATAATTGAATTCATATTAATATTAGTTTTTTCAGTATTTTACGCTTCACTACACAGCACAGAACACTACCGCGTGTGTCTACATTAATAAACTTTACTATTTTTAAAGAATGTTTTGGCATTTAAGTAATGGAAAATACTGTGGTAACTGTAATCAGTGAAATTTTTTTTTGCAAAAGTTTATTTTATAACCTTAAAAAAAACGATTTTCTTCGAAAAGCGCAATGAGTTGCAGACTTTTTTTTTTGTATTTCAAAGAAAAATGCCCCTTATTTCAAATAAAAGAATAAAAAAAAACATACTTTTACATATTTTTTTTATCCCTTTGTAAACTTAGGAATTTTTTAAATTTTCTGCAACAAATTTTAGGGTGTAGCAAATAGGCCATTCCAGCCAGGAAACTCAATATTTTTTAAAGAGCTCTATAGAGTGGTTTCCTTACAGATTTTCTAATTAGAAAAATTGTGTCTTAAGATAAAGTATGATAAATTGTATTTTTAGCAATTTTTTTTTTAAAGACTCCAGCTAAAGGCATTTTCATAAAAGAAAAAATATATAAAAAACACACAACTTTAAGAGGTTTTTGTGAGAACCTTATGAGATAAAAACAAAAACTAAGTCCAGATCCTTAATCTAGGATAAATTTCCTTTCCAACGATACCAAACACGTTGACATACGTGACAACAATTTTTTTGATTTTTGCCCGCTCATACAGCACTGTGTGGCGTGTCGTCCATTTCTGCTGTAGCATGGCATATATTTAGGCGCAATATTTAACTTCCTCTGGCGGGTCGACATCTGGAATCTAGAATTTGCTACAAATAGCTTTGCAACACTACCGCCGCGGCGCGCCGGCAGCTTTAACAATTTTATAGTGGTTTTACGTTCTTTGGCAAATTACGCTCTGTTAGCCATAAATCTTACTATTTTTTGACCGCCTTTGAATCAAGACCCCTGGACCATATGGGGAATTCATTTATATTTTAAATTGCATTGTCATCGTGATTGGAACTATGCTGAAAATTTCAAGTCTCTAACCTGTCGGGAAGTCAGTTTAAAATCGATTGGAAATTTCCTTATAAAAAAAAATCAACTACAATTCTAAACCACTTTTCGTAGAAATTTTTTCTGTCATTGAAACGCTCAGGATTTTTATATGTCACTAATAATGAACAATATATCTTTACTGTAATATTTTTGGACTGTACTAGATGTTACTGCCAATATAGTAGTACTACTGAACACGCATGGCGTTAAGACGCCAAAAAATTGACTTTTTAAACAGGTGGAAACCCCAATCAAAAACTTTAATAAATATTCCATCAAAACACACTGTACCGCTATAAAAAATTTCGTTTCGCTGAGATATGATATTGATTTTCTGTCAAAATTTCCAGCGGGAAAAAGCTGTCACTATCAAAATAGCACATGTTTCAAAAAGAGCACTATATAGACCACACTTAATATATCGTTAGCGTAGTATGGAAAGAGCGTAAGTCAAATTGTCGCTGAAATATAATATATCATGGAATTATAAGACCCCTCAACGGTTTTGTGCAATAAAACATTTTAGTTAGTTGTGGCGTTTTTGCATTTCAGCGACGATGTAAGATACGCCCTCTTCTTACTATACTACCGATATGTAGATAGTACTTTTAGAATAGGTGGTAACCCTAATAAAAATATATTTAGAAACTAAATTTTTCTTAAAACTCTCATATTTAAACATTTAATTTAACTTGTGTATAAGTTAAATAAGTAAGGCTTTTCAAACAGGTGGCAACCCTCTTTTTAAAGTATTTTCAAACTAAAATCTTTGTAAACCTCTTCCGTCCTAAACTTCTTCCGTTGTGACACAAAATTCCATTAATTAATGAATTAAATTGGATTTGATATTTTAACCACGCGGCATGTCTCCTAAATACAGTTCATAGTAAAGCTTTATCGAACCCATTTTGATTTATTCATAAATTCTATTAATATAATTAGCTTTTTAAATAATTTAAATTTAATATTTTCCACAGCTGGCAAACCTCCTCAGAACCTCAAAAAAAATCTAATGTTCAAACTATATCAAGATTTCTTAGCACTATTTCGTTACATTTCATACAACTTCAATTGCCTACTTCCCTTAATTCATACGGAATTTGATTTTTTAAACATGTGGCAGCCCTCGTACATGAAGTTATGAAATAGAGCCTTTTTAAACCTATTTCGATTGATACCCATAAAGTAATAATTGATTTAACTTATTAAATCCTTTTGAATTACATTTTTTAACAGGAGGCATCTCCTTTTCGAAAAAATA
>NW_023462252.1:4361-20228 GCF_013731165.1 Rhagoletis pomonella
CTCACCACAGCTAAATTCACCACACCGCAACTCACCACACCCAATTTCACCACATGACATGATATCACTTGATGTGGCATCAAAGGCAACATCATTTGGCATAAAGTGAACCAAAATAAATAAGATTTAGATAGAGAAGAGAAAGTGATAGGGATAAAAATGAAATACAACTGAAGAGTGTCATATGTTATGTTATTTAATTTTATTTTATGGTATGTTATATTATGCCAAGTACTAAGCTAAACTCTCCTCCACTTGACCCATTCCAACTAATCCTTTATTTTATCGGTTGAAAATCAACCGCTGGGAGAACACTAGTTTTATTTATTTAGTCACGGCTAGAACATCGTCGCATACACATGTGTCGCTACGCTCTTTAGTGCTGACTCCATGTGACCGCTAACGTAACATTTTCTGGAGGGGGTAAGTTTTTTATAATTTTTTTTTTAGTTTTAACTAGTAATTATTATTATTATTTTTAAGTTAACGATAGTAGAGTATTTAATTTCTGAGAACGAAAAATCACACTGAAGTGACACTGAAGTTGGCACAATGCCGAAACCGGTTTGTCTGCAAACCAAACTTGACAAGGGATGACGGAAATTCGTTCCAAAATAAATCATCTTACCACCCTGTCGGAAAAGAGTCAAACCACGCCAACTGTGTCAATGAATTTTCATTGATTTTCTGGAAAGTGAAGACAATTGAGGGAATCTGTAGATAATTATAGAACAAAAATACACTTTGGACGGTTTTTCGAAATTGCACTTCGTTTTTGTTTTTATTGGTATTATAAGAATATTGCAGTTTTTGAGAGAAAAATGCGTAACTCGCGACCCATTTGATGAAATTTGATGAAATTTTTTTTGAGAGTTGCTGAAGCTTTTCCCTTTACAATAAAAAGATTTGCAGAATCAAATTTGCAAAACAATTAATTCTTTAATAACAATAATTTAAACAATTGCAATTATTTATATATTCTAGGCCCGCGACTGCAGTGAAATTTTGGCCCAATATACCTAAACTCTTGTTTTTAAATTCCAAAAAGAAAAAATTGGTCTTTCCAATTTTGACTGTCGCTATCGATTTTTTTCTCAAGTTGTAAATAAACATAAGTTGTAAATAAACATTGATGCTTCAAGTTATACGTTAAATAATGTACGTACTTGTATAATTATTCATTAATTAACATAAAAATGCTATCACTCACACAAGCTTACATGAAAATAGCTATTTACTCAAGGCTTAAAGGTGAGAAAAAAATCGATTGCGACTGTCAAAATTGGAAAGACCAATTTTTTCTTCCTTAAAATATTTACATATTTTGAGTCTCAGCGGCAGCGTTACACACCTTCGGCAAAAAAATTATTAAAAAATCAACGGTAATTTTGAGCCTTGAAACTTGCACATTATTACATTAAATTGAATGGGCTATAAAACTATATACTCGAAAACACATCTGAAAAAAAAGTTTCAATTTTGATGAATTTTTTCTTTACGTGTTCTATAAAATCTTAAGCTTAGGTTTTCATGGTATTTGTTAGGGAATGAACTGTATTTTAATTGAAAAATCTTAAATAAATACGTATACTTCATTAAATGTTTATGTTTTATTCAAGGATTTACATATTTATGTATGTTAACAAAAAGATGTAACTACATCAATAATTATGCTCGCTTAAGTATCCGCATCGAGGTACTTAAGCGGGTTCTTTTAAGTACCCAATCCGCCTAAGTACCTCAAAAAGCTGCCATTTTTCGTGTGGTACTTAAGCGGGTTTTACTGTACCACGATTCGAGAGTGCATTTTGAAGGGTAAAAATAGTAGTACAAGGAAAAAACTGGTACATTTTTTTCTTCTTTAGTTTCTTATTTCACTCCCCTTGGGCTCGTTACTTTTTGTAATAATCTAGTTCTATCTAATTATTTTTTTAATTTCTCTATGTAATTCTTTCTTACAGGACAATAATAGGCCTATTTTATTTGACCAGAAATTTAAGCTATTAGCTTATTTTGTATGGAAGACTTACCCAACATAACTATATTGGATTATGAAAACCTATCTTGGTTTGTATATTGAGCTAGATGAATGTATGAAATACTTCTATATTGGCAGTAAACTATCTTCTCAATGTGTAAAAATCAAAACGAGGCAGCCTAGTACCGTTTTTGTGCATGTATTGTGTATATTTATGAACGAAAAAATTCAAACGACTGTCAAATCGCTCCAGTAGTGAATTTAATTCATAGCAAAACGACCCATCTGTAATTTAAAAAAGGGCCGAGGTGTAGTTTAAAAAAAGTTAAACAACTTTGTAAAGTGAAAAATAAATATTCTTAATAATGGTCCAGTACGAAATCGTCTTTCGGTTTTATTACTATTTTGTTAATTGCCCGAATTTACTTTTCAAAATAGCAGAGTACAGATAGGCATTGATTTCTTACTTTTGTACGACGATCTGACAGCAGAACGCCACCATGATTCCCAACTGAATCATTATTCTCTCTTAATCAATGAAATAGGTATGTTATATTTGCGAGCACAACCTTTTGTTATAAATGTTCAAATGTAATTTTAATGTAAACTCACCTGTGTAATATTAAGTTCATTCCTCTTCTTTGATAGCACACGCAACACTCTCGAAATTTTTTTATTGCATATAAACCCTCGCGTACAGTGAAAATAGTAAAATTAAATAAAATAATGTAAAAAAAATATTTTTTAAAAACAAGCTTTTATTTAACCTGTACAATCAACGGAATAAAATGAAGTAGTGTAACAAAAGATTTTTTAGCAAAAAAATTTTGTCAAACTGCACTAAAATGAATAAAATAAAATAAGTTAAGGTCTCGTTAAAGTTACTAAAAGCCATTTAGTGAAAGGAGTTATTCAAACTCTAATGAAAATTACTAACAATTTGTACTTATTTACTTCGTTTTTAAAAAAGCTTGTCGCGCGAATAGCACACCGGCATTTAAATAACTGCATACACACATATACATTAAAGTGGTCCAAAAATGTATGTAAAAAAATAAGGTCGGATTTTTAATGCCGCCACGCCCTAGGATTGTTATATACCGAAAAAAGAGACCCATATTTTTTTATTTTGAAATCAAAAAACATTTAGGGAGTGCTCAAAGCGCACAAAATTTTCCATGTATTTTATATGGAGAAAAAACAAATTTTCGTAGAAATGGTATAAAACTCTTGAAAATCAATATTTTTCGACCAGAAAACTGTGGTTCTCTTCAGGAGACTTCCAGTATTAATATCCAATTGTTTATTTAACAATTTTTTATGATACAAGATTTTTTATTGGTCCCTTATTGCATTTCCTAGGGGTTTTGGAGGACCTATAAAATACAGTTACCATGAAAAAATTGTTAAAAAAACAATTGAGTATTATTACTGGGAGATGTTTTTTCTCTATATAAAATACATGGAACCTCAAAAAAAATCTAATGTTCAAACTATATCAAGATTTCTTAGCACTATTTCGTTACATTTCATACAACTTCAATTGCCTAATTCCCTTAATTCATACGGAATTTGATTTTTTAAACATGTGGCAGCCCTCGTACATGAAGTTATGAAATAGAGTCTTTTTAAACCTATTTCGATTGATACCCATAAAGTAATAATTGATTTAACTTATTAAATCATTTGAATTACATTTTTTAACAGGAGGCATCTCCTTTTCGAAAAAATAAAACCTTGTCACACATCAACAGGGCAATCAATTCAATTTGATACCTCATTTTTGAAAATCGAACGAACGGTGTGGATCCGATGGCATTGATTATTAAATTATTTGAAAAAATAAAATCAGTTTCGAAAAAATAAAATCAGTTTGTACATCTACAGGCCAAGCGCTTTAATTTGACACCCCATTTTTGAAAACCGAACGAACGGTGCAGATCTTTTATCATACACTGAGGGAAATAATGAATAGTAAAAATGTATACTTTATATTTGATTATCGTTTAAAAAGGTTCGTATTTAAAAATAATACTTTCATACAAACATTAGTTGCGTTCCCCAACTTTTCTGGGCTGAAACCTGTAAAACTGTCAAAAAGCAAAAGAAGCCAGAGAACCGAGTACGGGAACGCTTTCTGGTAAATTCCTGTAAATTCTTGCAACTTCTTGCGGGTTAGGGAACACAATTATTTATCTGAGTATGTGCATATATGTAGATCTAGGGCGGGTCAATTTTTTTTTCGACATCGTTCCTAGCAGATTCGGATTCTACATAAAATTCTAAGAAAAAACGCCCTTTAGACCATAGCTCTAAAATCAATTTCGAGCCTGCGCAATTTTAAAAGAAAATATATTTAATTAATACTAAGTCCATAATCAGATTAATATTTACTAAAGTGTTAGGAATGTTTTTTTTTTTGTAATAAGGAGTTGTGCTCCAGAGTTTTATGATATGAAAAATTCATTTCTGATATCTATTTTTTATTTAAAGAACCGCAAGATGGCGCTTCAAAGCATATCTCCTGTATATATGTGGGAGTATGTATGTATGTATGTGACAGGTTGCCGCCTAAACGGATGGACAGAATCGAATAAAATTTTGCCAAAGTATTGCCATGACTCCTGGACCTATAATAGGGTAAAAATTGGAACTCGCCAAGGGGGTGGGGGATGGGGGATACCTCCCATAGTGAAAATTTTTAAACAGCTCTGACTTCGGAATTATAGTCGCATGAACTCGAAATTTGAAATGCACAGATACCTATGGTAGGTGCTTATGGAAAGATATATGTATATAAATGAGTTTGTAAAAAGGGGCGTGACACATCTCATAGGTGTGGAGTCATTTATCAGCTATAACAGCAGGCAGTATTAATGATATCATTGTATTGCTTTTTGAAGATTTGTTATAATTGATCAAAGTGAAACTCAAATAAATTATAGATGATATGAAGTTCACCGGGTCATCTTCTAGTCTTTAATATATACTAAGTTAATATACGGATTAATATTTACTAAAGTGTTACGAACGTTATTTTTTTAATACAATAAGAAAAAAATAACTATAATTTAAAGGAGTGACAAACAATGGCTAGAGTCGTCGCATGTGTGTATTCTTTCATATACATATGGGCTGTTCTTACCGTTATATATTTTTCATCCACTCGCTTATTCCTTACCTTTTTAAATAAAACTTCAACAAGTTTTAACCAATGGGTAAACTTAATAAACGAAATATATTCTCTGGTTAAATTAATAAGCCTGCCCGGATAACACAAAATCCTAAGCTTGATACACACTTGGTGTTATAAAAGTTTTATAAAGCTCTACCTGTAATTAAGAAAAATGCCGGAAAAAAAATTATAAAATTGATTGATTGATTGATAAAAATAGAGAGGGAATTATGGTTTTGACAATAGAAAGTAGAAAAAAGATACCTCGTGTTGAAAGCAAAAAGGATCTAAAACCAAAATAAATATAAATTCACTGTTAATCATAAAAAAATTTATGATTCGAAAAATTATTTTGAAATATTGTAAAACTATATTTATTTATTTTTTTGTTTTTTAAAGCTCAAGTTTTATTTACTTACAGTAACGAGCAAAAGTATTGGCACAGTGAATTTTTCGCAATATAGGCAAAGTAAGTAAGTAAATTCCAAGTACGCAGTTTAATAATCCATTCAATTTTTGTTTATCAAAGTGCAAGTTTAAAGTTGCTTGAAAATATGAATATAAAATTGCAAATTAGTATGCAGATTTATTGAATTTTCCTGAGTTTTTCACAAGGTTTACACATTTGATTTTTATGTGTTTTGGTGTAGTAAGAACTATGTTTTTTAAAAAAATACTGTGCCAAAACTTTTGTTCAACACTGTACATATAAAACAATATATACAGTAACTTCTCCCGTTACAATAGTAAAAAATATGTAATTTGCTTTGTAGTGCAATCTTGCGGTTTTTTAAATAAAAAATAGTTATCAGAAATTAATTTTTCGTATCAATAAACTCCCAAGCACAGGTTTGTATTAAAAAAATATATCCGCAACACTTTATTAAATATTAATCTGCATATTTTATCAATTCGTCGGTATATTTTTTTTATGTATGCTACCGCATAGCTTTGGACTACGTTATCCGTTTTCTATAATTCTATTTTAAAGGAAAGGTTGTTCCTCAGAGGTAATCTCCTACTAATTAAGTGTAAATCCGATAATTGGGCCATGAAGAAAATAACGGTACTCTTAAATTTGTATATGAGAATTGAAGTCGGTTTTGTTTTTTGTTTAAAATTTCGATGCATTGTTCGATGGGGTGATGTATTGCCAAACATGATAGTACTTCGTTTGCCATCAATAAAGACTAACTTGACGGAGTTACAGTATTCCACATTGATGCGAGCGTCAAAAGCTTTGAATAATATTTGCGAGTATGGCTTTTAGTTTTTACCGCTCAGGTAAGTGGCAGGCCTATAGAAAATATTTCTTAATCAATAATTTTTCAAATACTTTGTGTTTGACACCTATATTATAATACATACTTTATCTTATTAACTTAATTGAATTAAATTTTAGAAATTGGTGGCAACTCGACTCAAAAATATTTTCAGTAGTAAGCCTTCTTAAACCTTTTTAATTTGATACCCATATTGCAACATTTAATTTGTCTTAGCAATTTAATTTAATTAAATTTTAAAACAGGTGGCAACCCCCCTCAAAAATATTTTCGCTGGTAAGCCTTCATAACCTCTTTCTTTTGACAGCCATATTGTAATATCTAATTTATATCATTAACTTACATATACTGAAATTGTTGAACAGGTGGCAACTCTCTATTTTTTTCTGGTTTTAACCATCCGGATATTATAAAAAACAAACCAAAAAAAATAAAAAAATATTCAAATCGGTCAAGCCGTTTTCGAGTCTTAGCGAGGCTAACGGACAGCAATTCATTTTTATATATAAGATATCTTCTTTTAAAAATGCGCAGGCTCGAAATTGACTTTAGAGCTATGGTCTGGAGGAATTTTTTTCTTAGAATTATATGAAGAATCCGAATATGCTAGGAACAATGTCGAAAAAAATCGATCCATACAAATTGACCCGTCCTAATGTAGGTGTACATACCTAGCCAGCAAAAAACCCGAAGACCGATCCGGAAACCAAAAAAAAGTCGACGAAAACCGGGCTTTTGTCCGTTTACCGATTCCATTTCCGGATACTTCAATGATACGTTTTCCCAGTACAGTGTGCGGCAGAAACGTATGTACAGAAAAGAACCGAAAATGGTGGTGAAAAGGATACGTTTTCGGCTGTTTTTTGTGAAATTATTCTAATTGAATTTTTCCTTCTGCACTTCACAGAGACTTTTTCATGGTTCAAAAGAAATAAAATAAAATTAGGAAGCGCCTGACTGAATTCGAACCCGGCACCTTCTGGAAGCTAACAAATAGCGGCACAACCCTCTGCACGCTCAGCCACTGCCGACTACACGTGCATGCTTTCAAATGTTTAGCTTGCATTCAAATTACATCATCTTTTTCGAACGTTTTCCGGATACGAAAATTGCTGATAACTGTAGGAGTTTTTTATATGCGTTTTCAGATACGGAAAATTGAACTGAACTGCACTGTCGGAAAAATTTACGTATCTTTGCTGGCTGGGTACGCATCCCAACCCAATTTGCCTAACGACGTCGTAACGATATTTTTATACGAAATTAGTAATTATATTTTTATGTTTTTTGGTGTAGAATAAACCATATTTTTATACGAGATTAGCGGAAGAATATTAGAATGAAAATTGTTGCATATATTGTGAAAAATTTGCTGTGCCAATACTTTGTTTCGGCAGTGTATGTAAATACATAATATATTTAAGTCGAGCTAAGAGAAGCAAGTATAAGGTAAAACAAGTAAAAGCAGCGCTGTCTTCGGTTATGCCGAAGGCTTCATACCTTTCATAAACATCTGAAAACTTTACTTTAACAGATTACTATATTTGAAATAATTTATATATTCACAGCACACATAGATAGAGGAGTTACATATATATAAAAAATCTTATCTAAACAATTAGAGGTATGGAAGATATACCCTATATAGCACCAATCTAAGTGATTTTCACTCTTGTGTGATCGGTATGTAAACCGGTAACACAATTTAGTGGGTTTACTTAAAGGAGATATATCGCAAAAACTGGTATATGAACAATCAGTGGTATAAGCGATAAAGCTTATACAGCATAGATTTTGACGATTTTCTCAGTAGTCTTTGTATTATTATTTATACAATAGCGTACGAAATTAATCGGTTTTAGCTGTCCAAATAAATTTGTTTTACATTAAAATCCCATATCTGAACAGTCAGTTGTATGGCGGCAATATATATGTTATAGTGACCCGATCTTTGTTAATTTCACTTTAAACTATCTGTTAATAATGAGTGAAAATAGTGCGAAATATGATGTTTCTAGCTGCATATATGGAGAAGTTATAACAAAGAATCTCATATCTGAACAATCAGTAGCACGGGAGCTATATGTAAAAGTGAACCGATCTTTGTTATTTTCACTGTAAGAATTCTGTTGATAGTAGTTGGAAGTATTTCAAAATTTCATGCTCCTAGCTGCATAAATGGAGAAGTTATAACGAAAATTCTCATAACTGAACAATCAGTTGAATGGGAGATATATGTTATAGTGACCCGATCTTTATTATTTTCACTGTAAATATTCTGTTAATAATGAGTGAAAATGGTGAGAATTTTCATGTGTAGCTGCATAAATGGGGAAATTATGGCAAAAAATCTCATATCTGAACAATCAGTTGCATGGAGGCTATAGGTTATAGCGACCCGATCTTCGCCATTTTCATTGAAAGTATTATTTTGATAATGAGTGATAACAGTGCAAAATTTCATGTTACTAGCTCCTTAAATGGAGGAGTTTAAACGAAAAATCTTATATCTGAACAATCAGTAGTATTGGAGCTATAGGTTATAGCGACCCGATCTTTTTAATTTTCACTCCAAATTTTCTGTTAATAATGGGTGGAAGTATTGCAAAATTTCATGTTATTAGCTGCATAAATCAGTTATATGGAAGCTATATGTTATAGTGGTCCGATTATTCCGGTTCCGACAAATGATTAATACAATATAAAAATACACCCACCTACCAAATTTCATCTGGATATCTCGAAAACTGAGAGACTAGATTGCATACAAACAGACGGACAGACAGACAGACAGACGGACACACGGACATGGCTAAATCGACTCAGCTCGACGTTCTGATCATTTAAGTATACATTTAATGGGTCTATCTTTTCTTATTCTGGCACTTACAAACATCGGACCAAAGTTATAATACCATTTCATGCTCATGAAAGGTATAAAAATGGCGTCCTTAAATATAAACCATTCGTATCAAGTAGTATTTTTTCAACTTTCATTCATTTAAAGGTGTCTCGGGTTAAGTGAACTTTCATGATCATGATAAGAAGATTCGTGTTAATTTCTACGTTGTCCGATACCTTAGAATAGGTGTGACCCAAATATAATGAAAAATATCAGCAATCTGACTTAGTTTTCGGGGATTTTGGCCAGCTGTACTATATTAATATTGACACAAACACCAAAAGCGGGCATTGATATGCTAATGTGAAATGATTATAAGTTTTAACCTATCTAAACCAAGGACATCAACAAAAACCTCCATAAGTAGAATGAATATATGTACATATTTAAAAATTCCTTAGTTCATCATACTGATTTTGACTTTGTCTAAAAGAATACCGAATTTGCTTCTACGAAACACCGAAAGTAAGATATTTTCTTCACTTCTTTCTTGGTTTCTTTGTGGCAACCTTCAAGAAAAATTAAAGCACAAAATATTTTGTCTTAATATAATATTTGAATTATACATTTTTTCTCTGTTATTAAAAAATTTCTCTTGCTGTTTGGTTTGAAATTGTATAGCTCATTTGTTAAATATTCGTTTTTACTCTAATAGGCGTTGCTTTAGCAGCTTTGTCAGTATGGTTCAGAGTAAATAGGAGAAAGGGGTTTTGTCTGTCGTAAACAGTTGGGTGGAAAGGCGCTTGGAGGTTGCGCGTTTGGTCGGTTCAATTAACTGCGGTTGCCAACAATCGAGCTAAAAACTTTGCATGTTCGTTCCGCTTCGTCCACTACCCCGTCCCAATAGTTGAAAGCAATTTAACTCACTTGCTTTTCAATTCAATTCAGTTCTGTTCATTCGTTAGTTCGATGAGTTTTTATTTTCCAATGTTGTTCACCTCTTTGTTTTTTAAGGTGTTTTATGTTTATTTGGTTCTTTTTCTGTATTTTTTTTTTGTTTTTGTTTGCCTCGATGCTTTACTATTGTTATTGTACCGTGTATTTTTCGAGTAAATAAAACTTTTAGCTTTGAATATTTTGCATTGGCATGCAATGCAATTTAGCTTTGTGGAAAAACTTTTGCTGCCGCTCTAATTTGTACACAAAACTCTGCTACACGTATTTATGCTCTACACAAATCTACATGTGTATGTATGAGTATTTTTGTGTGTAGTACTTGAACATGTCCTTTGATATGTGTGTGCTTATTTGTAAACCGCTTTTACATAGTTTGTGTGAACGAGCCCTTTTTGTTTTTGTTTTTGTTTGTCTACTGCGGTTATTTGCATTACTTGTGCTAAAGTGTAGAGGCGACTGTTGTTTTTGTAAGCGCAGGAATCGGCTTGATTTTTGTTGTTATTTGTGCTTAAACTCATGGGCGTTTAAGCTCGGTAATAGTGGGCGTTATTTTTGTTGATATTTTTTTTTTTTCAAAGTTCCAACACTTCCATTAGCTTTTGTTTTTATTTAAAAGGGACGACACCGCGCGCGTCGACGTCGGCAGCACGTCGCTGTTCAAGTGCTTTCAATATAATTAAATGCCTTTACGCGGAATCGTACATTTCACTGCCTCCCTGGCAGTACCTCAATAACCAGCCACCTATTTTTTGGTCATTTGTTATTGTGGCAGTTGTTGTTGGCGCTTTGTTCGTTTTTGCTTTTGTTTGTTTGTTTGTTTGTATGCGATATTTACGAAATTGTGCGCTTAATCGCGCGTGAAAGCCTCGAATGTGCGTTGGCTTTGTGTTTATCACACTCACCAATCGCCGACTGCACTTGCTCCGTTACACCTACCTACAAATCCTTCGGCCACTCTTTAACAAAGTTTTCATTCCCAATGTTGTTGCATACTTCTGAGCGTTTAAACGATTACCCTAAAAATGAATTGTTACGTACATACTACGCTCTAGTAGTTTTAGCTATGTATGTACTATGTATTTGCGTTGTGCTATTTTGCTATTTGCGCTAGCATTTTAGTTTTTTTAATTTTTCGCCCTTTTGTGGCACTTTAATGGCAATTTATTTGCTTCTACATTTTAACAAATGCGCACGAAATTTGCATATTTTCAGACGGAAACGCTAATTTTTCATTCCTTAATTGTGTAACACAATACAAAATAAAAACTTCACACGTATCTGCTTTCCAAACCAATCAATACCGTCAGTTTCGGCATATTGTTTCGAGCGAGTCCTTGAAATTAAAATTAAATGAAGATAAACGTTTTTACTGAAAATTTGGGGAAATCTCTTTAGAAATATTTCTATACTAGCAGAGCACCCGACGTCGTTCGGGGCTAACAAATCAAAATATAAAACAGTAATACAAATATTCAGTTCAACAAAAGTTAATATCATTATATATTGAACATCATTTTCTGTACTACAAATTTTGTTCCATTATTAATAATATCTAGGTGGATTAAGGTAACGATAGAATTTTTAAATTACTAATACGGTACATTACGTTTAGCTGCCTATTCGCTTAGCTGTTTTAGTATAGCTGCACTTTTCCGGTAAAATGCTTATTTCGGAAGCTTTATTCATTATTTTAACAGCATCGTGGGATCTAAAAAATTATATTATCTTTCAATTTCGACATGGTCTAAATACTGTAAGGTTTGATAAAAAACACAGTTTTAAATATCCGAGTGATCTAATAGGTGAATACATACATATTTATCCCCTTTTACAAACTCATTTATATATACTTTATACTAAACACCTCCCATATATGTACATATATGTCTGCATACCTTATTTCAAGTTAATTTGACTTACGGTTCCCAGTTTATGGCTGTCTAAAAATTCCTTGCCTATGTTCTACGTTCCTTTTTACAAACTTAAATATAAAAAACCTTACTATGGATACGTATTCATACAAAATTTCATATTCTTCTGAATTATGATTCCGAAGTTGTAGCTGATATAAAATTCCACGCCTGTGGAATATACCACGTCCCTTTAAAAAAAAAACTATTTGCCTAGTATGGATTAGGCATTTATCATAGATCTTCACACCAAATTTCAAATTCATGTGACCTGTGGTTCCGAAGTTATATCTGTTTAAATACTTAACGTCCATGGGATGAACCACGCCTCCTTGTACAAACTCTACCATAAGCACCCACCATAGATATATCTGCATGCCAAATTCAATCTCATGTGACTTATGGTTCCAAAGTTATAGCTGATAAAAATTTCCACCCCTTGGGATATCCCACTCCCCTTTGAGAAACTCATTTATATATACCTTGCTATAAGCACTTACCATAGATACGCCTGCATACCAAATTTCAAGTTCATGTGACTAATGGTTCCGAAGTTATAGCTGATAAAATTTTCACGCCTATGTGATGTGCCACGCCCCCTTTTACGAGCTCTTTTGTTTATAGCCTACTATAAACACCTACCTGTATACCGAATTCCAAGTTCGTGGGGTTTATGGTTCCGAAGTTATTGCTGATAAAAATTTCACGCCTATGGGAGTTCCCACACCCCTTATCGAATCCCCATTTTTTCTCCTTATTATAGGCCCGGGGTTCATGGCAACACTCTTCTAGAATTGCGTTCGATTCTGTCCGTCGGTTTAGGCTTCAACATGGCACATGCATACATACTTTAAAAAATATTTGTTAGATATCTATCCCAGCGTTAAATAAATTTTGGGAATATCCGACCCCAGCGCCTCCTATCGTGTAATTTTTTAGTCCAAATATTCCTTTTCAATTGGCTAACTTATGTTCAAAATATGAGCCAAATCGGCAAGTAAATGCAATTTTTAGGAATATCCCGACCCCAGCGCCACCTAACGATTAAATTTTTAGTCGAATATTTCCAAATATCAAGGAAATCGGTCCAGCCGTTTATTATTAGTTTAGTGACATTCAATATACGGAAAATTCTATGAAATTGTGAAATCGTGACGTCTCAGAATTCTTCATTTTTCGGCAACAACAAAAAATATCAATTTTTTAAATCGAAAAACCTTCCACACAGCAGGTCCAAAAAAGTACTTTTTACAGAATTGAAATCGGTTCATCCGTTTGGTCAGGCATCGCCAGAATAAATTTTTTACATCCCTTTTCAATGAAACATAGACCGATTTGAAGGATATAACTTCGTCAAATCCAAAAATGGTATCTCCGATAAATAGGGGCCGTGGAACATTTTGCATACGACTCAAAAATGTCGTTGACACCGAAAACGAGGTCACTGATTACGAATCCGTAGGTCGTTTTCCAAAATTTAAAATGAAGGATCCAATATGGTGGCCGAACTTAAAAAGAAATTTGGATTCACATATAAATTCATACTTAAAGGGTATCTTGGGGTCGATGATTACGAATTAGATGAATTTCTGGATCTGTATGTATGTAAATTATATGTACATATGCATTAATGGTGAGTATTAAAGTTGTTCTTACCAATTCTTATTATAGTTGTTTTATACCAAGCATTTTTCTCAATGCAGTAGCTTCAAAGGAAGCTAATCCGATCAATTTTTAAAAAAGTCATCCGCCATATTGGATTCGCCATTTTGAGTTTTGAAAAACTAACATCGGATTCGTAATCAGCGACGCCGAAAACCCCCGAGTAACGAGTTTCAAGCGAATTTGATTATTTTCAGAATAGTTTGTCAGATTTGATTTTTTCACTGAGAAAAAAAACGCGTTGTAAAAATGAATTTTTTTTATTTGATTACCATTTAAAAATGTTCGTATATAAATCAAGTGAAAAGTGAATATATCCACTATACATACACTACGTATAATGGAAATATTCAATTCAAATACGCCCGTATTAAAATGAAGCATTTGTCACTGCGCGGATGGCGTTTTGCACGTTTCCGATGTTTTTTCATATTTAATTAAGAAATTATATGCCCTCCAGTACTGCTGGAGGCAATCGCTACTTTTGAACTGCTACTGCACCGACTCCTAGGTAAGTAGCTACTCTATTAACCCGTGGTAATGCACATGGTAGTGCAGGGTCGAACCAGTCGTAAGCAGAATAGCGAAAAACTCCCTCCAGTACTGCTGGAGTCAATCGCTACTTTTTAACCGCTACTGCACCGACTCCTAGGTAAGTAGCTACTCTATTAACCCATGGTAGTGCAGAGTCGAACCAGTCGTAAATAGAATAGCGAAAAACTACGACAGAGGGCGCCCATAAACCACGCAAGTGACTACTTTAGTAACTTCCGGTAGTGCAGAAAGAGCCAATGGAGTCACCATACCACCGCCTAGGACATTGTCTTGTAAAAGTAATTATTGAAATACACTGCAAGTAGTCGGTCGGTAATTTACGGTGTTCAGGTAGCTACCGATTCATCAGTCCTGTAGGCGCTCCCCCGCGCTGTGATGTTGATTCAAACTCAACATTTGAAAACACACTTACATGTATGGCAGTAGCTGAGTATGCAAAGACGCTTGATACAATTGATTACGCCCAAGAGGGTCCGGGTTCAATTACCATTAGACGGAACATAAAATACATTTTTTTTCTTCTTAATTACGAAAAGACATCTGTGCACTTCACAACCACCTATTTTATAACGTACATACTCAAATTTAAAATGAGTTGGGTTGGTGCTCTTTCATATGCGTATTTTTTTTAAATTTAGCACGTTTTTTTAATTCTAAAATTTGTTTCCCTCAGTGAAGTTTTAGAATACCGCATCAGTGGCGCAGTCAAAAGTAAAAATTTACATGATTGTCACCCCTCCAACGTGACAAGAAATGGGAATGGTCTCCCCAAAAGTAGGAAAAAATTTGCGAATGGGAAAAAACAGTAATTTCATTATTACTTTGATTTTTGAAAGGATCATTGACGTAAACAACCATTTTAGACGTACCTCTTCTTCTTATTTGGCACCACAGGCGTTTGTTAACTTGGGCCGATAACAATAAACTTTTTCATTTCCTCCTGCACTTGGTCCTTTCATTTTACTCCTGTACGTAAAAAAGATAGAAGATAACCAACCCGGAACCAGCGTCCACTTAACCAAATTTAGACGTGCATAGTACAGGCAGTCTCACCTCGTGCTATCAAAAACGGCTTAAAAATCGTTAAAAGGTTGTGGTGGTCGAGGTCCACCTTTTCTGAAAATCATTTGCAGTTTCTTCAATAATAATAACTAGTGAACCCGCATGGCGTTAAAACGCCAAAATCGAATTTAACTTTTTTAACAGGTGAAACCCTATTCCAAAACCTCAAAAAATATTCTTAATGATTCATCTAAACCATTTCTGAGTGATGAGAGGGCTCTCATGGTGTCGGTTTTCATTTCATCAAATTTCAATACTCCCTGCACCGCTAAAATAAAACGTTATTGCACATCTCCGAGTTCTTTAATTTGACTTGTTAGATGAAATATTATCAGCCTAAAATTTTCTTAAAACTCTTTCGTTTGGCACTAATATATCTTTGTTTCATGTAACATTTAACTTTAAAGCTCACTTTATATTTCAAGGTTGGATTAAAAATAAAG
>NW_023462253.1:0-20227 GCF_013731165.1 Rhagoletis pomonella
ACTTTTTCGACTTTTGAGCACCGAGATTTGGGACTCATAACTTGTTTATAATGCCTACTATTAAAATTTTGAAATCAAAACTAATTCTGAGTCTAGGAAAAAATTGTTTTTCCAGTTTTTA
This sequence comes from Rhagoletis pomonella, assembly GCF_013731165.1. Lineage (NCBI taxonomy): Eukaryota > Metazoa > Arthropoda > Insecta > Diptera > Tephritidae > Rhagoletis > Rhagoletis pomonella. Next base: position 122 of record NW_023462253.1, read on the forward strand.
GCAGGGACCGAAAATAAACGTTATTATAAAGGATTTATATTTTAAAATTATTGCAAAATCATTATTTTTTATTCACTTTTTTACGATCGTTTGTAATTGTTATTTTATGATTTTTATTCTTCGGATTCATTTTTTACATCATACAAGATTTAAATCGGTTATTAAAAGGCAGTCTCTATTATAACGGCTAAAAATTATTGAAAAAAAATAAATTTTGCAATAAATTCAATATGGTTTTATAAACTTTCTGCCAAACCCAATTCATAATCGCTCTACTATGGAATTCACTAATTTTCTGGTCGGTATAGTTTAAAAAATTTGAATAAATTTGCATGATACGATAAATTTTTAAATCTAAACGCAATTAATTAAATAAGAAAACGCCAACGAATTGCTTTCGTACAAAAAATTATATAACGCAAATGTGCTACATACAGCAACAGCAATAACAAAGTTGTAGCATTTTGCCCCACTTTTTCGCTCCACACTTCGCTTACCACTTACCACAAGCCTTCTATGTACCTATTGCCATTATACGCTGCTTCGCTTCGCTCAACTACACTTCTTTTGTTCCTCCTTCTCTTCAACTTATCCATTTGTTTTACCAAAGCTTTTGCAAATTCATTTGAATTATGTTATTAATAAGCAATTTCACTGAAAAGTTTTAATCGCACTGGTATCGCTTTCCGCCGCATATGATAATAAGAAATAGTTGCTGTTAAATGAATACGCAAGCTTCCATCCTTCCACTTTGCAATCAAATATAATTTATTCTAGTTTCTGCGTGACTGTGCGCGTTGGAAAACTGGTGCAAGTTTCAAAAGCTTTCGCAACAGTTTTCAATTTCGTATAAAGCGCTTAAAAAACTACACGCGTCAGATTTGCTTAGCGCAAGATTGCATGCCAATGAACACTGCAATACTTCTACTTATACCGTGTTTCTTCTCCTATTATTTCTTCTTCAGTTCGGTCCATTTCAGTAGCTTCCCATTCATTTTGCATTGAAATTTTCTTTGCAACAATAATAAAAAGTTTATACGCAGCGAATGGAATAGAAATAAGTTAAATTTGCCAAACGATTGAAATACTTAAAACGCTTCAAAGCACTTATTGATGCAACAAAACCAATTTCAGCGTAAAAGCGTAGAGGCTGAGATGAGAACCCATGAAGTTTTTAATGTAAGTTTGTGTGTGTCTGTTAATGCGTGGCATTTAGTTAAGAACGGAAGTTGCACATATATTTTTTCAGTTTAAAACCTATTGCTCAATCTATGGTCCGAGCAACATCTAAAAATAGAAAGCAATCGTGAAATCCAGGCTTCTTCTTCTTATTTGGCACTACAACCGTTTCTTGGTTTTAGCCGAACCAAAAAAAAACTTCGCCAATTGCATACAGTTCTTTCTTTCGAAGGATCTTTTCATCCTCTCTAGTTTCGGTTTAATTCACCACGAGAAAAAACTTCAAGAACTTTCCCGCAAAAAAACCAGACGGGAATAAAGGTATTGAGACTAGTCTCAATGGAAACGAAATGCGATCAAAACTCTCGGTAACCTTTTCAAAAAGAACATAATGTGAGTGAAACTTTTGGGAGTGTTTCCAATGCGAACGAAAGTATCGGAGAACGTCGTTAAGGAGAATTGGACAAGAAGATACTAGGTCTGGGGAACGTTGTACTAGAGAATAAAACGATGACAAAATTTCTGATAACTTAACGCTAACAATGAGAGTGGCGTATGGTTGCTGGGATGAAAACTCGTTTCAGTGAGAACCATGATTGTTAATTCTAAGAAAGAGGAAAGCTGGATAATTTCAACTTCCTGACCATTTATGGAACAATTTTCCATTTTCTGTGCTAGAAAAGTTATTGTCTTAAATTTTTCGTTGACTTAAGTAATTTACATAATTATCTTTCAGTCTTCTTTTGATTTTAATATTCATACATTTAACACTAATGCAACGCCATTAGAAAAACTTTTCTCGCTTTCATTCTTCGCGAATAGTTCAGAGGAGATTCTTGCCCGTTTCGTTCTTGGTCAGATAGTTTTTGAGTTTTTAGTTGCCAAATGGTGATTCGATAGAAAGCTCCTTAGACATTTGTTCCCCTTTTGCTTGTTTGCAAGAACTTAGCGGAGACCTTTGTTTCCACTTTGTTCTCTTAGAAATGTTCCCGGATGCAGGTTTTGTTCTTATATTATTTCAGTTGAGAACGTTCTTGACAGTTTTCGTTCTTGCTTTCGTTCATATGAAAATACTCCCTAAGGCGAATATATTGTATTACGACATCATTTAAATAGAATCAATTCAGTAAGTTAGCTTGGCTTATCCGTAAAATCTCAAATATGTAAGCTAAGAAAAAAGAAGTGTAGGCTTAAAACTTAGGTTAGGTTAGCCTATTTTGGCTAGCTAACCGCCCCACATAACCCAATAGGCTCCTGGTGATGCGAGATGGAGATAGCAGTTTTAATAGATGTTTTAGTTAAGTCCCAACAAACTTTTAGGTTAGAGAACGATTAAAAAACGATTCGAGTTGTAATGTGTTTCTCTAAGGTAGAAGGTTAGAAGACGATTAGAGAAATTGTTGAGAATTATAGCATTCTCTACAAAGAGCGGACTTAGTTCTCAATATCTAGAAAGAGGTTAGATATCTAGGCGTTTTCCAACGTTGAATTCTAATTGGTCTCCAATGGCGAGTCTTTTTCTAAGCATTCTCCAAGCGATTTCTAACATAGTTCTCTAATCTGATTTTCGATTTAAAAACCACATTAGAATTCTGATGTACATCCAATATATTTCTCTAACGTTATAGAATGTGTTTGCTGGACTACATTCGAAGTAGACATCATTTAGGATATCAACGCTTTTTGAGAATTTTCAAAGTGTTTGAAGCTCAAGTGGTGTCACGTCTTCAAACTTATTAAACTCTATGGCTCCAAAATATTTCAGTCGTGTTTTTGATTCAGCAGAACAAAGGCATAGGATGTGTTCTTAGGTCTCCTTTGTTCCCGTCCCCATGCATTTCCTGAAAATTTGTTCGACAATGATTCCCATTTTGCTTGCGTGCGCTACCAACATGAATGTCCTGTGTCTGCAGTCTCTTCGTGCCAGCGATAGTATAAATTGGTTCTGTATCTGGTTTTCTAAATAGTCTACACAAGACTTTAGAGTTTTTGCAGGTTTTTAGCGCATTCCATCTCGATATACCCCCTGGTCTATTTCGTTATAAAAGATTTGTTTAGAGGTCAAAGAGATTTTAATGTCATAATCTTGTTCTATACCTAAAACTCAGTCGCCATTGCACTTTTTAGCGAGTTTTTTAATCTACAAATTGCTTCAGGAAAGGAAAGAAATCAGTAAAAATTGAGCTTAATTAGTCTCGATCTTTCGAAAACTAGACACAGCGACACAAAAAAATGTCTAGTTCCTTTTTAGTTCATCACGCAGTCGTCACTCTGTGTCGGTCCTAATTTCAACGCACGAATTGGTGTCAGACATTAAGTACGCTCAAATTTGACCAGATCTGTGCAGCAGAATGATTGAAAATTAGACCACTCTGATCCGTGCCACCAAAGGAAGCCATAATCGATTTGTTGTTAAAGACGCATTCGTGGGCCTTTCAAAAAAGAAATGATTTTCGTTAGGTACACACAGCTGGTCTAATTCTATTATCTTTCAACATCTGCTCAGCATTACTGGTTTCTGCATTAATTTTCCAATTGGATGGTTTCGGTCGATCAGCGCCACAGGCGGGTGTCACTTGGCTATCTCACCGGTCGTTGTTACCTTCCTAGAGCAGCTCAAGAATGAACGAGATCAAGGAAGCGTTTAGCAGCGATGCTTCGGTCCGCTTGCTAGACAGCATGCCCTCGCATGCATGTTCAGGCAGGGATTTCCGCCGCCTATGAACTTATTGAAATTTTTAAAAACATATGTAATTTCCTGTATTTGCTAATTTATATACTTAACTGAAACGACAGCGACGCTCTTATTTTAGTTTATTAACTCACATACTTTTCCCATTTCCTTCTGTGCTGATTTTCATTTTTCATGCAACTTATGCGCAAGTATAACGGAAGCGCGTCATGAAGAGTTACGGCAAGAACGCCACTGTAACTGCATCAGTGGAGAGGTGGGAGTGGGAAAAAAATACAAGAAGAAGATTAAGAGGAGGAGTAAGTTAAAGTGAAAGTGCATGTCGCCTGTCGCATGCTTTTGTTTATATGCCCGCTTTCTTGCACTTTCAGCTTCACTCAAGCGTGTAAGCGCGCTCCAGTTTACACGCTTACAATTAACATGCAAGCAACAACGTTTAAAATACATACAAAACAAGTAAGAAAGTCTAAGTTCGGGCAGAGCCGAACATTAAATACCCGGCGCACGTATTAAATATATGTTTTTCGCCTTACCGAAAGCTACGGCTACATGGTAAGCCGGGGCGTATCAATTTTGAGTAAATTAGAGTCCTTAAATTTCGATTTTGAAGTTTCAAGCAGTTCTGAAATTTACCGTTATATGAGAAGTGGCCGTTATTTTAGTCCGATTTCAATAATTTTCAACGGTTTGCTTATATGTGGCAAGCACAATAACCACACCGAGTTTGGTACAAATTGGTAGAACGGTTACTGAGATACATATATGTGATCATAAGTGGGCGGTGCCACGCCCATTTTCCAAAAATTTATCACAAACGTATTTCTTGGTAAAGAATTGTTGCAAGCATCAATTTTGAACAAATTAGCTTCAATATTTACTGATTTATCGAAGATTTTGTATTTCTCTAAATTACCGTTATATGGGATGTGGGCGTGGTTATCGTCCGATTTTAAAAATTTTCGGCGATTTTGTATGCTGTACCAAGGCCGATAACTGTGCCAAGTTTGGTAGAAATTGGTACAGCGGTTACCAAGATATACACATGTAACCATAAGTGGGCGTGGCTACGCCCATTTTCCAAAAATGTATAATATTCTTATTTTTTGTCAAGAAATTATTGTAAATACCAATTTTGAGTGCTTTATCTTCAGTAGTTACTAAAATATCGCAGTTTTCGTATTTCTGGAAATTACCGTTATATGGGAAGTGGGCGTGGTTACAGTCCGATTTCGCCCATTTTCAATAGCAACCTACCTTGGATTAAGGGAAACCTACATACCAAATTTCGTTGAGATATCTCAATTTTTACTCGAGTTATCGTGTACACGGACAGACGGACAGACGGACAGACGGACAGACGGACAGACGGACGGACAGACAGACATGGCTTAATCGATTTCTTTTTTCATCCTGATCATTTATGTATACATTTGTCTATATCTATCTCGATTCGTTTTGGTTGTTACAAACAACCGTTATGTGAACAAAATTAATATACCCTTGTGCACAAGTGCGCTCGGGTATAAAAACAGCAACAACATGCACTTCATTTTTTCCCCCAACATCGACTTAACCCCATCATCAGGCGCTAGCTGTTGCCACGCATGCTGTCGTAAATTCTTTCTTAACTGCAAACATATGTACGAACTAGAGATGGGCAAAACTCGTGATTTTCTACGTGACACGTCGTGTCGCGCTTTTTCACGCGTGAGTGTTAGCGGCTGAAATTTTTGCTGACGTCAGTCACGTAACTTTTACCTAGGTACATAAATACGTTATGTACGTTTTTAACTAAAAATTAAGACATTAATGCGGAAATACAGATTTAATTAAAAAATCAAAGAAACCAAAGTTGTGACGATACTTTAAAATTTTGTGAGAAAGCTTAAGACTTGCTACTTCTTAGAAGCTCTTCAATGCAAATTTTAGACATACCAGCTAGCTCAACAACTAGTGAAGGAGTTTTATTCTGCTTCAGACAGAATTGTAGAAGAAGGACATAACTTTTTGATGAAAACCTCGACTATACAAATTTCTAGCTTTTTTAGAAATAGTACATTCAATGTTTATATAATAATGTCCAAGTTTAAAGTAGCTCGGACTTAGCGTTGAGTTTTGAAAATTTTTTTTGTTGACGTTGTCACTCATTTTCTTTCATACAAAATATGCTCGTGTCGATTTTTTTATATGGAGAAAATGAGCAATATCGTCGCAAAAAAAAAATCCCAAGCATCAACGGGAAGTCGGAGCTACTTTCAACTTACTCAAAATATTTCTAAAAAATCGAATTAAAACTCTTTTCGAAATGTGAGTGGCGTAGAGTTATGATAAGCACTATATGTCTGAAATTTGTAAAAAAAAAAATTATTACGCTCATCTCTTGCTAGGCGTTTGACGAAGCTTTTGTAAAAAACCTTGTGTGATAAAAGCCTATTTATATGGAATGCTGTTTATATGCATAAATAAATTTTCAATTTGAAAAAAAAAATACGTGAGAAGGCGTGCGTGAGCGTGCGTGATTAAAAAAATAGGCATCGTGAGCGTGCTTGAACGTGATTGAAAAAAATATCACAGAACGTGAGTGTGCGTGATATCCAAAACCAACAACGTGAGCGTGCGTGAACGAGAGCCAAAATCACTCACGCGCCCATCTCTAGTATGTACATACATATCTATGTCACATAGACACACACTGGCTAGCATTAGAAGAGCAACAATAAAAATAAAAACTCACATAACTGTTAATGCCATGCAAAACGCTGCAATTTTACATTTCTTACGTTCAGCGTCCATGCATACATAAATTAAGAGCGAGGTAGCAGCAGCATAAAGTAGCAATGCGCCCATTAGCAGGCACACTAGTAGGAAAAGCGTTGAAATGAATGTACATAGTAGTCTACTTGGGAGGGCGGGGGCCATTTAATTACAGCTCTTCAGCTCTTGAGAAACATACATATATGCTATTTAACTAGTACATGTATGTAAGCATATCTTCATATGTGTTTTTTTTCTTGTATGCGTGCTTGTGTAGAAGCAACTACTTTAAGTATCTTTCTTTGCAGAATTTTGCTATGCTCCAACACTTCCTTGTAAATATTGCGCTTTTATGTGCGTGCATGGCTCATTATGAGTAGGGCGGGGCAGCTTCCTTTTGCCTTCTTTAGTATTCTCTTTGTCGATGCGTGTTGGCTTCTGCTGCTACTAGGTCAGGCGAAATAGTTGGGGTGATGGTCGCATCGCTCGCTTTTATTGCCTTTTCAAAATGCGTAAAATTAGTTTGTTTTTCACTTTGGTTACAAACTCGCTCAGTTTTCCGTTTATTTTGGTCGACAACAACAGGAACAGGAACAAAAAACGCTGCTGCGTCGAACAAACTTCCAAGTTAAATGAACTTATAAGTTTTCATGCGAAAGTGAAATGGGTGTCGAAGGAGCGGAGTCGACTTTGAGTTTGCCTTTGCATTCATGCAAATCGTTTTTTTTTTTTTATTCAACTAAACTTGCAAACTATTGTGTGGATAATTGCAACAAGCGCATACTCAAATATTTATTTAATTTCCAACTATGCTTTCTAATGCCTACATAGGTATGTACATATGTATGTATGTATGTATGTATGTACATTACCGTAAGAGTCTAAAGTATTTTTTCAGGGTAATTTCGAAAAAGAACTTTTTTTTTGCTGAACGTTAGGGTCGCCTTTGGACATTTTTCGCCATATCTTCGGCATTTACAGTCTGATTTTAAAGTATGAAGTTGTCTCACCGAGACATTTCTTTGCTTGTTAGTTGGTACGTTCTATTTTCGTATATTTTTATAATAATTAAAAGAATGCTACGGTCCTTCACAGAGGTTATGACGCGAAGTCCTGAAAGTGAAAGAAAACTTTTAAAATAAAATTTTTTAAATATTTGTGGTTGGTTTTTTTGGATTTTTTTTCGTGAACATGTCAGTAATATCTTGCACATGAAGTATATATGTATGTATTAGGGTGCCCTTCGAAAATGCTTTTTTTGAAATTTCAAGACCCTACCCCCTAATTTTATTCGTTTTTAGGAAAAATATTATTATCTATTTTTACCTGTCGATTTAGGTCAGAAAATAGGATTTTGTAGATGTATGGGTTTTTGAATGACTATTTTTCAATCGCTTTCAAAGTTTGGATATGATCTGAGAAGAGGATATAAGGCACACATTGTGCTTAAGCACCATCTTGAATATTTTTTAATTTATTTAAAAGCTCGAAATTTTTACGAAAGTGTGTTGATTTTTTTTTTTTTATTATTGCGGGAAGATTGATAAACAATAAACTATTGATATTAATTATAAAAACTAAAATAGATTTAAAGAGCTCTATAAAGTGACATTTTCGTACAAATGTTCGATTTATAAAGCAGTTAAAGTATTCTTTATTTATTATGAATTTGGCTGTATATTTTTATAAAAAAAAAAAAATAAATAATAAATTTTTGAAAATAATAAAATAAATAGTATTTAAAAACTTGTCAATATGAGATTGTCATATTTGTAGTTCTGATAAACACTATACCTTAAAATTACTGTATCTTGCTCCAGCCCAATTGTAGCATAAGTAAAATATGTCAGACTCTATTCTAAGTTTTATGAGCCTTCTATATTCCTGAACCAGGCAAAAGCTCTTAAAAATGACTCAACTATTCAAGACTAAAATTAGCTGAATAAAATGCTGAAAAGTATTAAGTCGGCCAATTCCGTTTAATTGGAAAACTTTTGAGCTACGAGTAACTTATGTAGCTGCAAACATGCTATTGCCTGCGTTTTGTTCTTTTCTATTCATAAAGCTTCTTTATTCTTTATCCTTTCATAAATTTTTATCTACAAAAGCCATATTCTCAAATCACAGCTTAATACGTACTTGGCATATCTCTTTTTGGCAGTTCTTTTCGAAAAAGTAGAAGCGCAAACAAATTGATTTTCTTTTTTTTTTTGACTTGATGCAAATTTGCTGTCAAAATTCCGGCAATTGCTTTTTTCTTAAGTTTCACCTACATACATACATACATACATGTATGTATATTGTAGTATTTGTATGGAAGATCATTCTTCATTCTGCGTTATTCATTGTTTTCATTCATTAAATTTACTCTTTTCAAAGGAAAAGGAATTGAATGGCCATTGAAAATATTTTAGAAATAATCTCAGCTCTAAAAATCAATTGGAAGTAGCGTAAGTATTTGTAGATGCGCTTGTTGTAGACACTTTGATTTTCATGATTGACAATTTATAAATTATTCCAAATAATTTCGCAAGAAAAATACAAAAACCCATTAGTGAAATATGTAGAAAATGGTTGATAGCAAAATGTATATGTACGTAGTTTGAAAAGTTTTATTAACATCTGAGTGGACACAGTAGTAAGGGTATAAGTATGCCTCCGAGAAAGCTAACGCTTTTGTAAGCAGCCAAAAATCTATTACTGAGCCCACCCGATTTACCTATTCGTACTACGCTTTTGCTTTTCAAAGTTCAAGAGACGATTTGAAAGCAATGCTTGTTTATGTACATACATATGTATGTATGTTTGTGTGACAAGAAGTACACACTCGTACGTGATTGAAATCCTCATTAAGGCATTGAGCGGCTCGTCGACTTTGAACATTTTCCGGCTCCTTTTATGGCTGTTATTGTACGTGCGTTAGAGCAGCACATTTTAATCGGAATACTGATAATATTGTAAATCAAGGCCCAGCTGGAAAAATGTACATAAAGTTAAATTAAAATTAAAGCTATTAGTGCCATAGCCACCCTGTGGGGAAAATCTCTAGTTGTGATCTGGTGCGCTTCTTGTACATTTAGACTCAGTACTGGTTCGCAATAAATTTCCTTTGCATGTAAACAACTGGCGATGCATCCCTTTTTCGATAGTTCCGAACTAGTCCTAAATTCTATAGCTCCGAACCAGTTCTAAAACCGACAGACGAAAGAAAAAAGTATCATGATTTTTCAATCTTTTCGATTCTTCAGTGTGCGATTTTAAATTATTTTCAAAGAAATGTTTTTTCAATTTGAAATCAAATTTGTTTGAATGATTGTAAGAAATGTACGTTTACATATCTTTGGCTGTAGTTGACTTTGCAGAGGTGCTCGCTATTATTGGTTAGATTCCAGACGGTCCCAAGATGTTGATATGTTAACACAAACTTTTGTTTTGTATTACCAAACTATGAAAAAGCATCTGCGAAGTGCAGAATGAAAGTGTATTTCAATGAAAAAGCCGCCAAACACATTTTCGATAGTTTCGAATTAGTTCGTACTGCATCAATTTTTCTATAATTCCGAACCAGTTCCAAATTTGTCACCTTATATGCAGGATTGTAGTGATAAAAGTGAAATAAAATAGTTTATTTAAGAAAAAAAAATTAAAATTAGTATTATTATGAAAGTTTTGTAAAGTGGGCGTAACCACGCCCACATATGATGAAAGATGTATCTCAGTAGCCCCTTCACCAATCTTTACCAAACTTGGTACGAGCCTTGCCTTGGGTCCAGCTGAGAAATCTGTTGAAAATCTTCGAAATCGGGCAATTTACTACGCCCACCTCCCATATAACGGTAATTTACAGAAATACGAAAACTGCGTTAAATCAGCAGAAAATTATATTATTATAATTTTTTGGACAACGGGCGTGGCGCCGCCCCCTTGAGACCACAAATGTGTATCTCGGTAATCGTTTTATGAATTTCTAACAAACTCTGTGCATTTAATAACTTTGGCACGGAAAGGCCATTTGTTGAAAATAATTCAAATCGGACAAAAATTTCACCCGCTTTCCGTATAACGGTAAATTTCAGAAATGCGAAAACTCCGATATTTCAATAACGGAGGACGCTAATTTACTCCAAGTTAATAGTTATAACAATCTCTTAACAATAAACAAGACTGATATAGACTTTTAGGAATTGGGCGTGGCACCGCCCACTTTATTACTACAAAGGTGTATCTCGGTAACCACTTTCGATTTCCAACAAACTTGGTTCAATTATATAATTAAGTCTAACTCAATGAAAACGTTTGAAATCGGGAAAAACACCCCTACTTAACATGCAAAGGTAATTTAGAGAATGTTGAAATGACGATATTGATACCTGCGCCGGGTATTTTATGTAGTAAATTCGGTTTCGCCCAAACTAATACTTCGTTACTTTGTTTTTCTTCAAATGGCACCAAACTTTTCAATTGGCTGAAGATACCAAAAGGGAATAGTAGTATTGCAATAGGTATAGTTTTGTGAAATCCTTCACTTGTACCACTTTTTGAGCAGCTAAAATTTTCTAGTCTCTAAAGTTTATTCAACTGGTTTCTTCTATTTTAGTATTGCAACCTCCTTTTGAGAAACATGGTTCTTATTTTATTGATAAATATTTGAAATATTCTTATGACTAAAAATAATTTCCGCTTATTTGACACTTTTATTTTTCTATTTTGCACTTTTCTATCCCTCTTAGCAAAGGATAGTTGGCAGCCCTGCATATTAGATATATTTCTCATGTGTTTTCCAACAAAAGTGTTACAACAGATTTTGGCAGCGCTTCCACAAGTGGGAGTTCTCTCACCACTACTCTTGGGAGACTCTGAGCACATACATGTCGAACTCTCGGTCGTAATGCAGCTCTAGAGTTAGCTCATAGCTTTATGCTAGCCACACTGCCCTCATGGCACCGGGAATTGCCTTTCCAATTGGGTAACAAAACGCAAAAATATATGTAGTACGTACGTATGTATGTATGTTAGCGCACCTTTGAATGATTCTTCTTTGTATTTCCTTTTAAAATTTCACTCAGCCTTTTGCAGTCACGAAATACATAAGTAAATGATTGCGCTGGCTTTATGTGTACTAATATTCGTCTACTTTGTTGTTTTCCCCCCTTTTTTGCATACCTTTGTTGGTACCTAAATCCTTACCTTGCCTACCATTTGATAAAAACCGAACTTCTTTGTTTGACATTGAAATAATCTGCAACTAGCAATCTGTTGGAATATTTACTTTGCACACATTTTGACTACAAAGAACCCTTTCTTTTGTTATCTTTTCAAATTTCAAATATTCGGTGTTGGTATTGTGGTTTTAGTGCCACAAGTACGATTCTTGCTCCAAATAGGAAATGTTTTTTTTTTTTGTGGTTCGATTGGCTATCTTTAATTAAGCAAACAAGCCAAAGTAGTCAGTTCCCGCAATAACGCAAAATTCAATTTGTGTAAGCAACTGATGAAAAAAATTTTAATAAAAAAAAAATAGTTCAAGATGTATGCTTTATTTTTTTTGGGAAAAAAATGTATACAGATATCATGAAACGCTTTTTAATTTTGCATTTGTTTTTACGCATAAGCAATGGAATGAAGATATGTATGCATACATACATACATACCTACATATACACAAATACACATGCATATTAAGGGTGCTATAATTTTTGGAATTCTCAATATCTTTCTTGATATCTCCTGGAAATGTGATGGCCTTAGACATTCCTTGTATTATGGTTCAAAATTTGTAGAGAAATGAATATCGAGTAGAATCTAAAGCGATTTCTCTTCGCATATCGAACAGCGGAAATCTATCTAAAAGCCTAAAGATTTATGGCCTTATTCATAAAAAATAATCAAATTTATAGAGCTATATAAAGGGACATTTTCATACAAATTTTAGAAAAAAATTTATAAAACAGTTAAAGTATTCTTTATTTGTTATAAATTTGGGTGTTAAAGGTTACGACTTGAACTTAAAATTCGAAATTCAGTATTTTTTCCTTAAATTTCTAGAGAGGAATCCAAAAAAACTTTCTATGTATATCGCGCTCTAACCGCCAAAATGATGTTAGCGACATTTGTTCAAAATTTTATTTTTGATGCAGAAATGCTTCTAGAAACTCTAGGAAAGCTTCTGCATCAAAAAGAAAATTTTTAAAAAAATGTTGCTTACATCTTTTTCGTGGTTAAGGCTCGATATGTATATGGGCAAATCCGCGGAACCGTGTGATTCAACGCTAAAAAAACGTAAATTTTTAGATTGAATGCAGAAAAATAAATTATACATCAAATTGTTTGAAATCCAATGAGGAAACATTAAATTATTGTGTGATACATTTTTTTTAAATGCTTAAAGAGTTGTAAGTAAAAAACAATAATTTTTTATAACTAAATGTTAGCGATACTTCTCGAGGGTGTGGTTTTTGTCAGATTATAAAAATTTTCAAGAAGAAGGTCAGGCGCAATGTGTATATCAAATTTGGTACAGATTGGTGAAGTGGTTTTCGAGATACAAATATTTGACAAAAGTGGGCGGGCCACGCCCAGTTTCCAAAAAAATTTTTCGAAAACCAAATTTTCGCTTAATATCCATTGAAAATATCATTTTTGAGTATATATTTAAAAATTCGTTAACCGCACTGATCTGAAAATCCTTTACATATACTACACATATATATTCATTGCCGTATTTTAGACAACAATTATTTTATGTATTAAGCATTTTCAACCAACTTTATGAAGAATTTTATCTAACGATCACGCTTAATGCCAACCTCTTAGGATGTTTTAGTCTGTCAGTGCGCTATTCAAACAAGTAATTTTTAGCAAAAAAAAACCGACTTCAACTCCCATATAAAAAAAAAATATATATATATATATATCTCATGATCCGCTGATCGGATCTTAACCAGATTAGTATGGGACCACTTCTGAGACACTTCCTTTCCGATGCAAAAATCGGTTGACGTGGTCCAAAGTTATGCGGTAACATACATAAAAAAAAAAAAAAAAAATATTCCGACGAACTGATAACCTCCTCCTTTTTTGGAAGTCGGTTAAAAATGAGAAATTTGTAGTCATTCACGCAAAGACCTATGCAGACAATATTTGTTATATTTTCAATATTTTGAAAGGCAACTGACAAAGACAACTGTAAAAGGTCTTATTTTATTTTTTTAATGTGTAATTATGTAAATAAACAAATGAGAACAATTTAGTAATCACTGAAAGCGCAAAATGACTTAATGAAACTTAATATATTACATTTTTCATAAGTACGAGTGACAGATTTCAAATTGTTATAGTTTATTTCCAATGAGGAGCACATATATCCTCAACGCCTCATGCATTTTCCAATATTACATTTTCTATTTTCCATGATTTTTCAATGTCAAAGGTAGCCAAAGTGACTTGTCCAATTTGTTATTTTAATTACTTTGATTGTTTTTAAAAATTAAAATGACGTAATTAAAATAAAAAAAATATAAAAAATAAGTTACAAGAACTCGTAACATTTGTTATCAAAATGGTCCAAGTTTTTTATAAAAAGTAAAATTACATTAATACAATTAATTTAAATGTGAGCGACACAAAAGCACACGGTGCCGGAGATTTGCCCATATTTCCTATTTTCAAACAAATTATGGCTACCTTAATATGCGCATGCACATGTTCTACATACGTTTGCACTGGCATCTATAGGTATGTACATATTTATGCCAGTATGTGTGTACGCTTGACTTTTCAACGTTTTGTTGCTCTTCCAATGCAGCAACTTCCTGCTTTTATGCGTTTTACGTGCCAACATTCGAGGCAATCGAATTTCGTTTCATTTCTTAGTGCAGTATGATTGCTTGCAACACAGCTGCATAACCTTGCTGTCGGCCGGTATTAAATATAAGCTTGCACTCGTTGACGGTTGTTGCCTGTGCATACTTATTAAGCTTTCTTTGGTATTTTGTTTTGGAACTCTGAGTAGTAGCTTTTAATGAAATTGATTCTCAAGTTGTTGCAATCGGTATGAAAGCGCAATGTCATTGTAAAGGGTTATCCGATTCGAGTTTGGGAAAGTAAATCCCATTTTCATGCATTTCGTATAAAATTCTTCTTCGCTGACAAGGCGCCCCATTTCACGCTTGGCGCCTATGTTAATAAGCAAAATTGTCAAATCTAGTGGTCAGGCAGCGCCATCGCGTCGTAGTTCTGCGGGAACGATGAAGGAGCTGCCGCAACCGTAAATTTTCAGCGCCTTGCTGCCACGGTTAACATTTTTTTGTCTAAAATTGAAGACTGAAATATGATTTCAGAAAAGCGGGTTCACATATCCAGAGCTCCTAAAAAGTCCGTTTAAATGTGAACAATCCTGCAGGTCTTGAGAAGAATTCTTCAGGTTGAGCAAGTTAAGGGCAAGTTACGTCTACTTATGGCTGAGTTATTACCCGTATAGTGTGAAACAACAGTGACAATAACCTCGAAGAGACCAAATCCGCTGGAGAAAACTTGCATGGCAGAGTCCAAGCATTATTATGAAACAAAAAAAATTCCATCGAAATTTTATTTTTCATAATCGACTTCCTAGAAGAAAGTGAATGGCGCTGAATTTTTTGTTGGTTGTAAAGTAAACCATTTAAATGAATTTAAATTATATTCCACAGCATCTCATTATTTGATAACCTTTATACAAAAACATTTATAAAACATTTTCGTTATAAATATTTAAAATTATATAAACACATTTTTATTGCTACCTGAAGAACCCCAAAACGACAATCTGATCTCACATATATCGTAGTTTTCAATATCTCTGAGCTGGAATATTTCGTCACTGAAGCACCAATCCTTCTTTGTTACTTACATTTTATACGTTTACTCGCATTTTGCTTTTAAAATTCATGTCCTTAAGTTTCAAATACTCAACCGCTTACTCCCCCGCCAGGGAACTATAAACCACAAAAAGTAAAACCACAGACAATTGTTAAAAGTGCACCCACACACTTTGTATAAAAGTATGAGCACATACATACATACTCTCCTTCAGAAAAAAGAACACACTTATGTACATTTCCTCAAGTATTTTTCCATTTCCATACCAATTTTTGGACTCGTCAATTTCAAGTACATAATAAAAGTTTTGCAACCTCTTGTTGCACACAATAGTCTCGAGTGCGCGCAGCATCTGCAATGCAGCAAGAACAAAATAACGAACACACTGTTGCAGCAACAACGCTAAACAGGAACAATAACAACAAGCCCAATCAATTGCAGCAAGCAGCTGCTTGCATGCCGCTGCTGCCTTCGCTCTTCCTGGAGTACAAGTAGTAAAATTGTATATTTATTGTGAATTTATTTCTGGCATTTCGCATGGAAATACAGTTTTGCTTACAATAACAATTTTGCACACAACGCCACAGTGTAACGAGTGCGGGCAATATTATTAGAGATTGGTGTGGCAGTGAAACGATTTAAAATATGTCATCAAAATTTTTCAAGTTTTGTCCAAATCGGTAGAACTTTTCAACATAGACTTGCAATTATTTATATATGTATGTGTGGGTTATATGGGAGGTGGGCGTGACTTTGAAGCAACTTTAAACATTTTCAGGTATGTTAAAGATAGCATCAAGTTTTGTAAAAATATTAAATTTTGTTGCAATCGAACTAAATTTGGTACATTTTAGTCTCCAGTTCTATTGGAGGTAGGCTTTTTCTTCAGCCGATTTTGCTCAAATTTTTAATTTTTTCTTAACATTTTGCCAACAAACGCTCTGTGCGAAATCATTCATTGATCTGCATTAACTCCTTCTACTTTTGGCCACTCACTATATGTGAACGTTACACTGTGCAACGTAGCCCAACACCTAGCATTTTAAGCATTTAACATTTTATTTGTAAACATTTTCCATTGATGGAGCGCTGGCTTGACTGCAAGCAGAGTCAGAGAAATTGGTTTCTTTTAATGAAATTGCATATTTATCCACAAGGACGTAAAGATTTTTATTGTATTGTATTGTATTTATTGTTGCGTGTGCGAGTTTTGAAAATGCTAAAATATCTTTTGAAAATATTTTAAATGCTGGCTGCATATCTAAATTGTATGATTTAAAGCTAAATGCATACTTGCTTTTACTATTTTTCACTTTGGGAGAAGGAAGAGGCTCACCCTTATCCTACGGTGTATGTACATACATACATACATATCTGATCTGGTTGAGAAAGCAAATCACTTGCAGTCGCTTGAATTTAGTAATCTCCTCTTACAATTGTAAATTTGGGAATTTTCTATAAATTGAGTACAAATATTTACGGGAAGGAGTGAGTGAAACGAGCATACCAAATAGAAAGGGCGCTAAAATCGGAGTTTAGATAGGTATGTAAAAAGTTGCTTGAATGTGGGTGTGCGTGCGGTTTAGCCGATTACCATTTTGCTGGAAGAATCGAGTGTGCTCTTCGATGCCGACAGGAAGTGAACTTCATTGAGCAGTTCGACCACTTATACCGCAGACAATTTTGGCATTTGAAAGATATATATCGAGCTTCTACAAATTGCTTAACCCTTTGTTAAACGTTTTAGATTTTGTGGTTAAATAAAGAATTATGTACTTATATTGAGAAATTAAATAAAAAATTTATTTACTAGAGAAATGGAAAGCGGCATGTCGGAGTTTATCCTTTGCTGCCCTAATTGCTATGCGAGTGGAAAAGGAGAGGGTGAAATGGATATTTGAATGGCATTAAATTCGTAAAAGTGAATGGGTATTTAAAGAAATTTGTAAAGCAAGAGCTTTAAAATATTATCAGAAAGGGTGTATGTATGTATAAGTGTATGTATCTTACGTCTGCAAGAATGTAGTGCATGGCTGAAAGTGATTTTAATAAAAAAATAGCTGCATACACATATTTTAATTAAAAAGTTGTGTTGCATTCTATATCTATAATACGCGATGGGATTTTTTGTCCAGGACATCAGATCTTCACCGTTCGTTCGATTTTCAAAAGTGAGGAGTCAAACTAAAGGGCTTGGGCTCTAGATGTGCAATGAGGGTTTACTTTTTCGAAGAGTTGCTACCAGTTAAGAAATTCAGCTTAAATTATTTAAAAATCTAAATCAATTGTCACAATATGAGTATCAACCGAAGTGGTTTTGAAAAGGATTTATATCTTAACTACGTGTAGAAGGGTTGCCACATGTTTAAAAAATGTAATTAAAGGAATTCGGTAAGTTAATAAGGTATCACTATACGGGTGTCAGACAAAAGGGGTTTAAGAAGGTAGTAGTTTGGCGATATTTTGAAGAGGGTTGCCACTGTTTGAAAAGTCGAATTAAATTATTTTATACCCAAGTTAAATAAAATATTAAAATTGGATGAAAGAGTTTTAAGAAATATTTATTTGACAATTTAGAATATTTTTGATGTGTTTTGAGGGTCGCCCCAGTTTAAAAGGTTAAATTAAAATTATTTTATAAATTAATAAAATAAATTTCAACTTAATTCATCAGTTACTTTAAGTATTTATAAAAACGTCAGACGAAAAATATTTAAAGAAATTTTATTTCGCCTGTTTTGAAAGTCGTATTTAGTTTAATTATACACAAATTACTTGAAATTTTAAAATATGGGTATCAAACGAACGAGTGTTAAGATATCTTTAAATTGAACATTTAGAACTTTTTAAGGTGCAATAAGAGGGCTGCCACCTGTTGAAAAAATTAAATTCAAATAATTTAATAATGTAAATGGATTGTCAAAAGATGGGTATCAATCGAAATGGGTTTGAAAATAATTTATTTCTGAACTGTATTCAGGAGAGATGCCACGTGCTTAAAAAATTAAATTCAACTTAATTCATCAGTTAATTGAAATATGTATAACAATGCCAGACGATACAAAGATTTTAGTTTGAAAATACATACTTTTAAAGGGGTTGCCACCTGTTTGAAAAGTCGAATTTATTTTACTTATACGCAAGCTACATACATAAATGAAATATCGAAATCTTAGTGTCAAACGAAAGAGTTTTAAGAAAACTTTAGGCTGATCATGTTTTAAATTAGGGTTGCCATTTATTTTTATTGTTTGAAGGTCATCACACCTTCACCGTTTTTATCGAATTTCCAAAATGAGAAGTCAAATTAAAGAACTAGGATTCTACACAGATGTGCACAGGTTTTATCTTTTGAAGTTAGAACCTTTGTAGGTGTACAGGGAGTTTTGAAATGTGATCAAATGAAAACCGACACCATGCGAGACCTCTCATCACTGAGAAATGGTTTAGATTAATCATTAGGAATATTTTTAGAAGTTTTTGAATAGGGTTTCACCTGTTTAAAAAATTAAATTAAATGTTGGCGTAACATCTTAAAATATTCCCTTGCCCAGGAATCTGTCAAGGAGGAGAATTTTTTCACTGTGGGGCACGTATACTCGCTTTGTGACGACCGGCGTATACACCTCGCAGCAGATGTCAATTTCGCCTCGGAATTCAATCTTCGCATTCGACGTGATTCACATCAGCTCGTTCGGTAAACAATCTACCATTTAGATTCGATTCGAATCGAAATAAAAATAATCGATGTAGAAACGAATCGAAAAAAATAAATAAATCGATTAAACACCATTAAATTATATTATCAAGTCTAACTGAGTATATTATCTAAAATTTTGGAAATTTTGGAAAAAATCGCCGCTTATTATCATGCAATGGTAATTTTCAGAAAGGTGAAAAAATGATAATTGGTACGTGCGCCGGGAATTTAATATTCGGCTTCGCCCGAACTTAGAATTCTTTACGTGTTGGTTTTTAGGTTTCATACCTCGTTCGCTTGCCTCTTTTTATACACTTAAATAAGTAAGTACATATATAAATTTTTAAAAGAAATATAAAATGTCATTGCTGTTTTAATACAACGTTTCCCCCTCTTCCCTAATCTACCATTTATTTCGCAATTTTTTCAGCTAATGTTTTTCAAGACTATTATTGTTACCTTTCTTTTATTATTTTCTGTTATGCTTCGCATTCCATTTTCCAAAAAAGTAAGCTTGTGGGTCTTCGCCACATTACTACATACATACATATGTATTACAATTTTATTCACCTTTCCGCGGTTGCGCTCACTCGAAAGTACCTTAAGCATCTGATAAGCGGTGAAAATCCGCTACAAATGCGCTGCACAATTTACTTGATACTTGTTTAACTGGTTAGAGGGGTCAGGTAAATTGAAGCCAATTTTAATCCGGAATTTAAAAAATACAAAAAATAAATGGTAAGCTTATTTATGGCATTAATTTTAAAGGGATTACTATTGTTGGCCAAAAAAAAAGTTTGCTTTAAGAGGCTGTAAATGGAATTTAAGATAAAGAATGTAGAAAAAGTTTTAAATTTAATTAAAGACAGAAATCCAAAAAAAAAAAGCTAAAATTCTTTAGCCCGCTGTTGCTACACACTCATGA
>NW_023462254.1:0-20213 GCF_013731165.1 Rhagoletis pomonella
AAAAAAAATTAATGTAATGTTAAGAGATGTAAAGAGAGAAGTTTCGCTAAACCCGACATCGATAGTTTTCAAAAACAATCGATAGTGGCGACAGTTTTCAACTATCGATACTATCGATAGTATCCCAGCTCTACTTTTCTGTTCGTTCCAATCAGGACACTTGATCATCTTGGCCGGCAAAGTGTACGCCAAATCGTTGTACATCTTTGGTCAAGTAGGATTTTAGAGTTACATATTTTTTCTTTGAAAATTAGTTAAGTAAGTTCATACATATATATATATGTATGTACGTCCAAATACATATTTACATAATTTCATTGAGTAAGTATGCCTTAATTGTCTTATCGGCTTAGTCAATATGCTAAAGCGATTAAGTATTTACCTGTGTAAGCTCTTCATTGGCTGCTTATACTTTGTGTACCTCGGGATGTACGTAGAGGTGGTAGAATCTGAATTCTCGCACCAAAGGATATTTACCTCTTTGAACAGTGAATTTGATGAGCTAAAATGAGCAGTTTCTCTGTCCAAGTAATAAACTGTGTCACCAAGTATGTAGGTCTACTAATTAGAACGAAGGAGACGTCCTTTCTCTTCCAGCACTTGATGGAATAAGTAATTTGAGGTTCTTATATATATATATTTTTTTTCTATCTTCTTAGGGAGATAATTGTCCAAAAGTCTGCAGCGAAAATAAACATATATAATACCGTCCGATAAAATTAAAAATGTTTTGCACCCATGAAAAATCAAGCATTTCCGGAGAGTAGACAAAAAGTACCCATATTTTGCTGTTTTTCTAGATCAAGTCATTTACGGTTTCTATGGCGAAAAAGAACGTTTAACAACCCCTCTGCTGAATTGGGCAATAGAATATTGCCTTGTGATTTTTTAAACTTTATTAAACTTCTTAAATGGCAGATCCTATATGGCGGATGGATTTTTAAAAAATAATCAGATTTCTATTAAATTTGATATCCAAACTGAAATTAGTTTTCAGAAATTCAAAATGGCGGATCCAATATGGCATTTTAAAAAAAATATTTAGGTTTTTATGAAATTTGGTATCCAAAGGTTCTTTGCGTCGCTGATTTCAAAACTGAAATTAATTTTCAAACATTCAAAATGTGATAAAAGGTTTTGTTTGTATATAATCTGTGACCTTCAAATTTTGGTCTGCATCTCGCAATTCACATATTACTCCTATACTTAAACGATAAAGACAACGGTCTTAAAAAATTAAACATGTATGCAATTCGTTTGGCACTTTTTTGAATCCAGATGAGACCAAATTGCATCAAAATTTAGCAATGCGTAATTAGCGACCCTAAAACTAGGCATTTGAAAATATTTTTTTTCGCCTTTTTAATTTCTTTTATCTATTGAGTAATACTGTATGCACATACTTTTGTACAATGACTCAAACAAGTGACCACAATGTTTTCCAAGTAAACTTTTTTTTTGTTCTGTTTCTGACCGTAAAAGCCGTCACCAAAAAAAAGAAAAATAATTGAAGATGAACGCGATTTTACAGCCACTTGCAATTTGCATTTTATGCAACTAAAATTTATTGGGCTATAAAGCTTGGGCAGTATTTTTATTTTAAATTGAAAAACATTGTGAATATTAAAAAAAAAATCAACACGTGGTCACTTGTTTGAGTCACTGTGTGTTAATTTTCGGTGCTTTATTACTTATTTATGGAGCTATCCTTAATTACCTATAGTTCCATTACTGTAAACAGCTGCAATAACGGCAACTGTGTTGTTATTTTGGTTTGAATGGTTAATTTAACTTTTTATTTATTTATTTATTTTTTGATTTTGATTTTCTGTTAGTGTTTCGGGTAAAGTTAATTAAAAAAAATAACAACAGAACCACGTAATCAGTAAAAGCATTTATGGAATTCAAGCGTGTATGTACATATGTATGTAGATATTGAAATGTACATATATACATAAATATGTACGTTGATGTGTATACGGTTGACAAAAAAGTTGATAAGAAATTAGTTCAATAAATTGTTTTTATCTTGACATTTTGTTGGTAACAAACGCAGAAACAATAAAAGTGGGCTATGTATGTATGTATGTATGTATGTAAATGCAAAACTAAGGTTAAACAACTAATGCATACAACACTATAAACATTGATTTTTTAAGAACATTTTTTTTAAATATATTTTTTTATGTTTTGATGAACCTTGTAATTCTAAATTAAAGAAAACTAGTCGCAAAGAGCTGTATTTGCAGCAGATACCAAATGATTTTTTTTCCTCGACCACTTAAACCAGTTAGACCCACACATATGTATTTCAATTCATACCAACTCATTAACTTAACTTTATGCCCACTAAAGGCTGTAGAAAGGCTTGTAGGCAGACAGTTGGTTGGCTCGTTGGTATCTAGAAGCGTCGCCTGGGCCCTTGCCCAGGACTCAATTAGCGCTGAGAGTACTATCCCTGCAATCCCAGATTTTATCTGTTTTCATCATTCGCCCGTTACGTCGTAACACTTGGATTTGTCGATGAATCTATGTATTTATGTTAGTAAAGGAGCACTTGGAGATCTCTATAAGATTCCTCCCAGCTTTGCAGGTTTGTTGGGTGTGTATCAGGCATAGCGCAAATTGAAAGTGCACTTTTGATGAGTTCAAGTGGACAGTTTATTTTTTTTTGCTTTGTATTCATCGAGACGCTTCGGCCTTAGCCAATTCATTAGTCCTCTCATTTTCGTATATGTTCCTATGGCCGGGAACCTAGATGAGCGAGATGTCTATTGACTTGGTCGACAAGCTTGACGTACATATGCATTCTCTGACTCTTTTAGACTTTTTGAGTCTGATTGCCGAGTTCGCAGCAATTTCACGGATGTGTTTGGGCAGTTGATGTAGGATAAATTTTGCGTACGGCTTAATTTTGTAGCATTGTATTTTTTATCTAGCCACAAAACTAACGCACCGCACCGTAAGTTAGTATTGGTCGTATGATAGCCGTGTACAGCCAGAGAACAAGGCTTGACAAGGACGGCGCAGTATTTTCTATTAGACTGCCGAGCCTTTGTGAGGCTAAGACGGAAACATTTTGGCTCGCACTTCCTGACTAACACTGAGGAGTTCTCAGGCATTGTCCAAGTGCATCCCTTGTCTGGGGCAACCACTATAATTACGGTGACCATATTTATGAGAGCCGAATACGGGACAAAAATAATTTTGCAAATTCTTTCCACCACAGCTTACAGATCTGAAAGCCTCCTTCAATGAACCTAGATGTATTAGCCCTGAAACAGTATCCTTTTAGTAAAATCAAAAATTTGTAGGATAATTTTCTCGAGATTTTTACCCCGAAAAATTTGTTTAAAAAATTCGTTAAATTTTAGTATAAGAAAGCGCAATATTAAGTCGCTAAGGCTTACCATTAGTTTTTGGCAATTTTTGTTTTTGTTGACGGTGTTGCGTATTTTTTTCGTACAGAGTAAGTGAAATATTGCAGAATTAATTTTTATATGGCCATATTCATAAAAAATAAAGTAGCTTTAAAAAAGGGTTATAAACTGAAAAATGTATGAAAACGTCATTTTATAAAGCTCTTTAAACCTACTTTATTTTTTATGAATAAGGCCAATACTTTTTTGGCACAAAGTTGGTAATTTGATATTATATGATTTTTGTTAGGAAAAGAGCTTTACTTTCATAAATAATAAATTTTAAATAAACTAAGGAAAATATCCAAAACTTACTAAAATGTCGAGTGCTAATTTTTATTTTAGTCACTGTATGTTATCCTCGATTCGAATCACAGGCATTCAGATTAGAAAATAATAACTGTTTATGGAGAAAATTACGATCACATACCAACATCACTTAAAACTCGTTCATAGACATGCCATTTTAATGAGCTCTTAAGTGGGCGAAATACCAAATACGGGACGCTAAATGTTCTGTATTTCTTTTAATGTCCCGTATTTGGTATTTCGCCCACTTAAGAGCTCATTAAAATGGCATGTCTATGAACGAGTTTTAAGTGATGTTGGTATGTGATCGTAATTTTCTCCATAAACAGTTATTATTTTCTAATCTGAATGCCTGTGATTCGAATCGAGGATAACATACAGTGACTAAAATAAAAATTAGCACTCGACATTTTAGTAAGTTTTGGATATTTTCCTTAGTTTATTTAAAATTTATTATTTATGAAAGTAAAGCTCTTTTCCTAACAAAAATCATATAATATCAAATTACCAACTTTGTGCCAAAAAAGTATTGGCCTTATTCATAAAAAATAAAGTAGGTTTAAAGAGCTTTATAAAATGACGTTTTCATACATTTTTCAGTTTATAACCCTTTTTTAAAGCTACTTTATTTTTTATGAATATGGCCATATAAAAATTAATTCTGCAATATTTCACTTACTCTGTACGAAAAAATACGCAACACCGTCAACAAAAACAAAAATTGCCAAAAACTAATGGTAAGCCTTAGCGACTTAATATTGCGCTTTCTTATACTAAAATTTAACGAATTTTTTAAACAAATTTTTCGGGGTAAAAATCTCGAGAAAATTATCCTACAAATTTTTGATTTTACTAAAAGGATACTGTTTCAGGGCTAATACATCTAGGTTCATTGAAGGAGGCTTTCAGATCTGTAAGCTGTGGTGGAAAGAATTTGCAAAATTATTTTTGTCCCGTATTCGGCTCTCATAAATATGGTCACCGTAATTATAGTGGTTGCCCCAGACAAGGGATGCACTTGGACAATGCCTGAGAACTCCTCAGTGTTAGTCAGGAAGTGCGAGCCAAAATGTTTCCGTCTTAGCCTCACAAAGGCTCGGCAGTCTAATAGAAAATACTGCGCCGTCCTTGTCAAGCCTTGTTCTCTGGCTGTACACGGCTATCATACGACCAATACTAACTTACGGTGCGGTGCGTTAGTTTTGTGGCTAGATAAAAAATACAATGCTACAAAATTAAGCCGTACGCAAAATTTATCCTACATCAACTGCCCAAACACATCCGTGAAATTGCTGCGAACTCGGCAATCAGACTCAAAAAGTCTAAAAGAGTCAGAGAATGCATATGTACGTCAAGCTTGTCGACCAAGTCAATAGACATCTCGCTCATCTAGGTTCCCGGCCATAGGAACATATACGAAAATGAGAGGACTAATGAATTGGCTAAGGCCGAAGCGTCTCGATGAATACAAAGCAAAAAAAAATAAACTGTCCACTTGAACTCATCAAAAGTGCACTTTCAATTTGCGCTATGCCTGATACACACCCAACAAACCTGCAAAGCTGGGAGGAATCTTATAGAGATCTCCAAGTGCTCCTTTACTAACATAAATACATAGATTCATCGACAAATCCAAGTGTTACGACGTAACGGGCGAATGATGAAAACAGATAAAATCTGGGATTGCAGGGATAGTACTCTCAGCGCTAATTGAGTCCTGGGCAAGGGCCCAGGCGACGCTTCTAGATACCAACGAGCCAACCAACTGTCTGCCTACAAGCCTTTCTACAGCCTTTAGTGGGCATAAAGTTAAGTTAATGAGTTGGTATGAATTGAAATACATATGTGTGGGTCTAACTGGTTTAAGTGGTCGAGGAAAAAAAATCATTTGGTATCTGCTGCAAATACAGCTCTTTGCGACTAGTTTTCTTTAATTTAGAATTACAAGGTTCATCAAAACATAAAAAAATATATTTAAAAAAAATGTTCTTAAAAAATCAATGTTTATAGTGTTGTATGCATTAGTTGTTTAACCTTAGTTTTGCATTTACATACATACATACATACATACATAGCCCACTTTTATTGTTTCTGCGTTTGTTACCAACAAAATGTCAAGATAAAAACAATTTATTGAACTAATTTCTTATCAACTTTTTTGTCAACCGTATACACATCAACGTACATATTTATGTATATATGTACATTTCAATATCTACATACATATGTACATACACGCTTGAATTCCATAAATGCTTTTACTGATTACGTGGTTCTGTTGTTATTTTTTAATTAACTTTACCCGAAACACTAACAGAAAATCAAAAAAATAAATAAATAAAAAGTTAAATTAACCATTCAAACCAAAATAACAACACAGTTGCCATTATTGCAGCTGTTTACAGTAATGGAACTATAGGTAATTAAGGATAGCTCCATAAATAAGTAATAAAGCACCGAAAATTAACACACAGTGACTCAAACAAGTGACCACGTGTTGATTTTTTTTTTAATATTCACAATGTTTTTCAATTTAAAATAAAAATACTGCCCAAGCTTTATAGCCCAATAAATTTTAGTTGCATAAAATGCAAATTGCAAGTGGCTGTAAAATCGCGTTCATCTTCAATTATTTTTCTTTTTTTTGGTGACGGCTTTTACGGTCAGAAACAGAACAAAAAAAAAGTTTACTTGGAAAACATTGTGGTCACTTGTTTGAGTCATTGTACAAAAGTATGTGCATACAGTATTACTCAATAGATAAAAGAAATTAAAAAGGCGAAAAAAAATATTTTCAAATGCCTAGTTTTAGGGTCGCTAATTACGCATTGCTAAATTTTGATGCAATTTGGTCTCATCTGGATTCAAAAAAGTGCCAAACGAATTGCATACATGTTTAATTTTTTAAGACCGTTGTCTTTATCGTTTAAGTATAGGAGTAATATGTGAATTGCGAGATGCAGACCAAAATTTGAAGGTCACAGATTATATACAAACAAAACCTTTTATCACATTTTGAATGTTTGAAAATTAATTTCAGTTTTGAAATCAGCGACGCAAAGAACCTTTGGATACCAAATTTCATAAAAACCTAAATATTTTTTTTAAAATGCCATATTGGATCCGCCATTTTGAATTTCTGAAAACTAATTTCAGTTTGGATATCAAATTTAATAGAAATCTGATTATTTTTTAAAAATCCATCCGCCATATAGGATCTGCCATTTAAGAAGTTTAATAAAGTTTAAAAAATCACAAGGCAATATTCTATTGCCCAATTCAGCAGAGGGGTTGTTAAACGTTCTTTTTCGCCATAGAAACCGTAAATGACTTGATCTAGAAAAACAGCAAAATATGGGTACTTTTTGTCTACTCTCCGGAAATGCTTGATTTTTCATGGGTGCAAAACATTTTTAATTTTATCGGACGGTATTATATATGTTTATTTTCGCTGCAGACTTTTGGACAATTATCTCCCTAAGAAGATAGAAAAAAAAATATATATATATAAGAACCTCAAATTACTTATTCCATCAAGTGCTGGAAGAGAAAGGACGTCTCCTTCGTTCTAATTAGTAGACCTACATACTTGGTGACACAGTTTATTACTTGGACAGAGAAACTGCTCATTTTAGCTCATCAAATTCACTGTTCAAAGAGGTAAATATCCTTTGGTGCGAGAATTCAGATTCTACCACCTCTACGTACATCCCGAGGTACACAAAGTATAAGCAGCCAATGAAGAGCTTACACAGGTAAATACTTAATCGCTTTAGCATATTGACTAAGCCGATAAGACAATTAAGGCATACTTACTCAATGAAATTATGTAAATATGTATTTGGACGTACATACATATATATATATGTATGAACTTACTTAACTAATTTTCAAAGAAAAAATATGTAACTCTAAAATCCTACTTGACCAAAGATGTACAACGATTTGGCGTACACTTTGCCGGCCAAGATGATCAAGTGTCCTGATTGGAACGAACAGAAAAGTAGAGCTGGGATACTATCGATAGTATCGATAGTTGAAAACTGTCGCCACTATCGATTGTTTTTGAAAACTATCGATGTCGGGTTTAGCGAAACTTCTCTCTTTACATCTCTTAACATTACATTAATTTTTTTTATCCAAGAAAATTCACAATACAATCGGCAAAAAAAAATTTTAATTATTGGAATTTTTAGCAACTATAAGCTTACACTGAGGTATAGTAAAATTGAATAAGCTATAACACCGCTTACACAAAATTATAAAGAAATTCGAATTAAAAAGCTTGAAATTTTAATGATTTTGTAGTTTTTTATGTTTAGTACAACTACTAAAGTACTACTAGTAAACAAACAAAAAATAGTCAAAACTGCTAAAAATGTTGTGTTGCTATTATTTTGAGCAGTACTTTATTCGTTTTCTTATAATATGGTAAAATGTTAATAATTTCCTTTGTCCGGATTTCGATATGCGCCGCCGCATTTGATCTCAGTTGAACTTTTATAAGTATGAGTTGTCAATTTAAACGAATATCTTTTGTTTTCTTTTGTAGTATTAGAAATGTATTATTATAGCCAGTTTCACTTCTTTGCACTTCAAAAGGGACAAACATATGTATATATAATTCAGACGCATAAATGAAATAATTTTATTTTATTATGATAAGTATTTTTGGTGCACTCAAATTTAAACAAATTTATATAATCTCTTTAACTTACAAAATAGTTTATAAATTTTATAAATTTATTAATTATTTAATTTTTAAGCAATTTACCATTTCAATTCAATACCTCTCACGACGATAGTACTATCGATACTATCGATGTTTTCAACTATCGTTTCGAAAACTATCGAGTGGCGGTACTATCGATAGTATCCCAGCTCTACAGAAAAGGTAGAATATAACCAAGAATGAAGCAGCAGACAACCAAGCGGAGGAGAGCGGTGAGAACGTATTGACCCACAAGTCGATGGCTGAACATCAATTGAGCTTACATACATACACATTTAAGAAAGCATTTAAAGATACCTAAGCCTTGATGAACGTATAATACATTAAGGACACTAGACGCCTAAAAGGAAGCAGAGGGAATGTATTTACGCAGATTGAAGGGGGGCGCTTGACTGAGTATATCTGTGTTCATATGGAAAAGTAGCTTATGTCGAAAGGCTGGCTTTATTATAAATCGGCATTCGCAGCATACGATTGCGAATGACTCACTGGCGCTAAGCCGTTGAACAACTTTTGGCAAATAAACGTGGAAGAAATAGTTCCGATACTAGTAAGTCAATATTCTTATTAAGTCTCATCAAAAAATTCCTTGCCGTTTAACAAATAAAGGGATTGCCGCATTATACTAAAGCCAGCCTTTCGACATAAGCTACTTTTCCATATGAACACAGATATGTATGTACTACATATGTATATTAGGGTGGTTCAAAAATACATGTGAAACAGTAAAGTCGGAATTTGTATGCTCTAGGATTGTTCTACACCGGAAAGAAATATACCCTTATTTTTTTTAATATTTAGAGGTCGCTCAAAGCGCCCAAATAGACAATTGGGTACTATTATTGAAAGTCTCCTGAAGATAACCAGAGTTTTCCGATCGAAAAATATTGACTTTCAAGAATTCTGTATCATTTCTACGAAAAGTTGTTTTTTTTTCAAATAAAAATACATGGAAAACTTTGAGCGCTTCCAGCGACCTCTAAATATATTTTTTTGATATAGAACAATCCTAGGGGGTGAGAGCATTACAATTCCGACTTTGCTGTTTTTGGACCACCCTAATGCATATACAGCTATTGAAAGGGCTAGGCTAGTTGTCTGCCGCCAGTCATGGACAAGTTGGCAGAGTACACGTTGTGAATTATTAACTAGTTTAAAGCTATTGGAAGGATGATAGATGTGACGTCTGTCGCACCATTATATTTATCAATGATTTGTTAGGAGCTGCAGTCGTTGTGGCTGATGCGGAGAGAGGAGAGTGTAATTTTTTATTGAAATGTATAAAATGTGTACGATGCTTGATGCGTATTGCGTTGGTGGTGGCACTAAATCGATTTGGCAATGAGAGTTGAAAACAAGCAAAAACAAATAAAAAATCCAATATTTAAAAAACTAAGAAAGTATAGAAAAATTATAAACACAAAAAAAAACACATAAAAATGCATGCAGATATTCAACGAGGGGAAACCCAAAATCTTATGACTTTCATCTTCCAACAAGACAAAACGTTGACGCCACTTCACAGTGAACGTGCCGTGCGGTTAGTAGGTTGCGGCAAAAATGGAATGGTGCATAAGTGGTTCGAGATAAGCACCTAGCGTAGGTACACAAGCACCAAGTAATATCTGCTACAGTTTGCAGTTTGGAAATTAGGTTACAAATTGAATTTGAGCTGAAGAAAAACAACGAAAGCAAAAAAATTTCGAAAATATCAAACAACCTACAGTTGTGTGCAGTCACAAATATTGTATATACATATGTATGTACAGTGTGCGACAAAACGATAGCAGTGCGACATTTTCACCAGTTTTAGCTGTTTTTCTTTTGTTTGTTTTATTTCCATTAGCTTAAAAAAACAATTTCAATACAAATTTCCAACTTTGTACAACAATTAGGAAAATTCAACAAAGTTTCATCAAAATTCCAAAATTTTTTATTAGAATTTCTAACAGAATTTTCATATGCACTTTTATAATTTTAAATAGTGCGCACGTGTGAAGAAATTAATTTTTGATTTATTTTTTTGCTGACTGTGCTGCTAATCTCTTCCACACAAAAAAAAAATTTTTGAACATACTTCATTTTGTCGCAGGCTGTACGTAGGTAGGGACATAAATTGTAGGCAAAAAAAAATAAATTTATAAATTAGAAAGACCTCCGAGAAAAGTAAGAAAGAGTGAGAAAGTAAAATCGCTTACGATTTCCAGAGATGTGAAGAAAAAGTTTTATGAGTCGCAGATGTATTTATGTATATAATATACACATTAGCTTGGTTCAAATTGTCTTGTTAGACACATCCACGAAAAACACATTGGCTTAACGTATCACAGACGAAGATTGACGAGTACTTCATGATGTTATATAATGATGTTATCGATATTGTTATCGACAGTGACATCGAAATTGTTAACGACATTGTTATCGATATTGTTGTCGATATTCTTATTATTTTCTTTTACAACAGACATTGTTTTGGCCTAGGTATCGTTGCACTCATGACTTGGAAATAATCGAGAGGGAGTTTCTGACGAAACATAAAAAAAATGATTGTATAAAAAGTTTCTTGTTTTGTGTTTCCGAACTATGAAGAAGCATCCGTGAACTGCAGACCGAAAGCTCGGAACATACCACCCGGCGTTTCTAAAGTTGTTCGCCAGAAGAAAAAGGGCAGTCTACTGGCTCAATACTGGTAGAATCACACGAACTAGCATTTGGTGAGAAACGAGAATTTCATAGATGGGATTTTCGTGTTAACGAAAACTCACCACCGCTTGACGTTGCCGTTGACGTTGCCGTTGCTTCTCTCTCTATCAACAGTAATATGATACGCTGACATGGACGGCAAGTACGTAGGGGCGTTCCGTCGCTGGCTGGTTGAACCATTAAGCGATTCATTTCCGCTCATCGTCCAATTTCCAACCTCATCTCTCAAGTATGCCAAGCTCCATTTACCTTTCAGATTATTGAAGAAATGTGTTAAGAGACAAATGATTAATTTGAAAGTATGTAGGCAATAGATTGCAGAAATGAGCAGAAAATGCATATTGGTAGATTTGGCGCCAGCAAATTTTTTTTTTTTGTTTTTGCTCTTTGACGGGGAAAAAAATTGCAGTTTCTGTGCTGACGACAGCAAAGAGAGAAAGAAAAGTGCAAGTAATAGAACTACACCAGCTTTACACAGCCACGGTGGGAACAAACCAACGGCGTATGAAGATTGCTTGGCAAACAGCAACAACAACAATGAAAACAGCGACAACAAAAGCAGTAGCAGCAGCAAAGAAATAGAACAATTAATTGAACTGTTGTCATATGCAAGCAAGCAGCTGATTGTCAATAAGTTTCTGTAGTTTTGTTGTTCTGCTGATGCGACTGTTGCTGACAGCTACTTTAAAAACATTTAAATAAATAGGAAATAGAATATGAAAAAAAAAATAAAGATAAATTAAAAGACTTGCATATTGAAAGTGAAAATGACGCTCTGAGAAAGAAGAAAAGAAATCGGTTTGAAATGGAGCTAAGAGACAAAAGAGGGCAGAAGACGTGAATAATGACATGTAAAAAGGCAAGATGTGAAGGGGGAAAAGTGAGAAGATGCAGCTGGTAAAAACGGTATGTACAAGATTGCAAATGACAATATAAAAGGCAGACAATTGATTAAGTTGAAAAAGAGAAATTCCAGTAAAAGCAATGAAAAGTTCTATAAAGGCTGTTAAATAATAGTTCACAAAATTTTACTGTTTTAGCTGTCTAAATGAAAGAGTTTTGAACAAAAGGTCATCCCAAACAATTACCTTGAGGGGAAAAAATAGTAAAATCAACCAGAAACGTAGTTGATCTTACTACTATATACATATATATAGTATAGTGGTAAATATTCAATTCAAGTACGCGCATATTAAAATGAAGCGGAAAATGAATGCAGAAAAAAATATCAATTGATAAAAAATAACCAACTTGTACTTAGTTCGCTTTTTTGCATGATTTCTATAAAATATATAACTTGTAGTTAGCTACAAAAAGCTAACTTGAAAATAGTTGAAAAGTATGGAAGGGTGTATCCGGTAGGTATCCGGAATCCAGCTTATCCGGACGTTTTTCTGTAATCCGACTATCCGGCCGGATACTGGCTAAAATCCAGCCGGATTTCGATTATAGAAGAAGTAAATAAATAAAAAAGTAAAAAAAAAAAAATATTTAGTATCATTTTCTTTCGTTTTATCACTTTTGTAGCGGCTGAGGGCTTGTGCTTAAAACATCATTCTTCACAGCCGTAAGAAATTGCGTCTTAGAATGGGCTTGGCGAAGAGGACAAAAATTGATTCTTGGAAAGCCTTTCTATTGTAATCCCAGTTCTAAGCGAAAGAAAAAATCGCAGAAATCAGATCTCTCGTCAAAAAAGGCATTTCAAACATTGAATTTACTTTAAATTTTTTTAATTGATACAAAACCGACATCATTTTCAGCACAGCGCAGCCCTCTGTTAAAATGCATTTTTTTTTAATCAAGCTGAGCGAATTTAAATGTCACCAAAAAATTGTTATTCGTACTTTTGGACCAGACACCAGCCAAATGCGCTCGCTGAAAAGTTCAAAGTTAATTCAATTCATTTTATTAGCACCGACAACCATTTATACATACATACATACATATATGGCATACATACATACTTACATACTATGTGCAAAAACTCTATATAGTTAACGGCTATTTATTAACTGTTTTCTAACAAAGAACAACTATCGAAAAAATTTATTCGTTAACACAATTCGCATATCCGTTTGTTCGCATTTCATAAAAATCTGTATTTACTTTGCTCTTTATTGAAAGTGCCTACATACAAATATGAAAAAAAACCTTAGTTTTATAATTGCTGTTTTCGCACTTTGGCATATTTAAACGCAAAAACTTAAATGCATACAAACATATGTACATATGTATGTATGTATGTATGTACATTTGTATCTACATAAACATTTGCACGAATATATAGACACGCAAAGACATTCATAATCTATGTATTTATTTATCTATAAACAGACCGGCTGATTTAAATAATACTAATTGACAGCAACAACAATTACGACACGAAGCCGTTGTAGCGTGCTAGCGTGCAATACTACATACATGCGTAGGTGACAATCAACAACAAAAATGTTTCAAAATGGAAAAAAAGCGATTTCGATATGAATTTGAACACATACCTCTATGTAGTAAATGTATGTATGCACATTAGGATGCATCAGCAAAAAGTTGAATCAAAACAACGATACTCTTGAGGGTATTTTCAAATCGGTCTGCAAATACTTTAAAAAATCTCTTTATTTTGATTCCGTTTATAAAATTTTTAAACATGGCAACCGTTAAGCTTGCAACTCTATCATCTGAAGTGATATTTTAGAAAAAGATATTTTTAAAAACAGATTTTATTTATAAAAAAAAAACTCGTTTTTGGGGGGCATTTTGAAATAGGTTCAGCTCACAACAATCTTAATATTTTTTCGAAGCGTTTTGGCGGAAGTCTTGGAATAAATGTATGTACTAGATTTTATATTTGCTATGGAAAAATAGTACTGTTTTCCCCCCTAATGTACATATACACATGTATGTATTAGGGTACTTTTTTTCGGCGACTATTTTTATTTTATTTTCTGTAGGAAATCGATCGGCCTATTTACGAGGTGGGGACAAAAAAACGATAAGTTCATTAAAAAATTGAGTTAAGTGACCCGTACTACCTCGCTGGTGGGAGTTAGGGTTAAGAAAAACCATCACTGACCATGATTATGCCATAAAATGCCTCACTTCATGTAGAAACGAAATTGAAAGCTAATGCCGAATTTTCACTAGGAATTAAAATTATGAAAAATGTATGCCATTTAAAAAATTCCATCCGGAAACGGACGTAAAAGCTAATTTTATGAACTTAATGGCGTGGGTATTATTGGTCCCTTTCAACTACCAGAAGTTTTTGATTTTACTTTTAATAATCTACTTTTAATAATCTAGTGAAGTTGAAGTGCTCGTCAACTAGCCTAGAAAGAAAGAAAATCGATGCGTTAAAGTAAAGGCGCGAAAAAAAATTTTGCGAAAAAAGATGCTTATGAAAAACTTCGGCGAAGTATGCTAAGCCTTCATTCGTGTCTAGTGACGATATATATGGCATGTGTATAAACATTAGGGTGGTACTTAAAAATTTCAACATCTAAATTTTGTATGTAGCACCGCTTTATCTTATTCTAGATATCTAAGAAAATTATAAAACAAATTTGAAAAAAATTTAATTTTTTTAGATCGCGAAAAAACAATAAAATTTTGACTGATGCCAGCTATAAGTTGCGAATAAGTTTCACTACGCCGAATTATAGCTGATCAAAGTGAAATTTTTGTCGAATTTTTTTGGGATTAAAAAAGGTAAATTTAAATTTTTTTTAATTATGAAATTTTTTTAGATGTCATTTCGTAAGTAGAACAAAAATGATGTTGACACTATAAGGAACACTCTAATGTATATACAAAATGTCAAAGACCTTTCTAATTAGCTTCTCGCGGTCAGTTTAAAAGTATAGCTAATTTGTTTACTTAAACGAACCGATTTTTTTCTATCTAGACTAGCTGACGAAATACATTTGTACGTGCAGGTATGTATGTAAATAAAAACTTGTATGTTTCTGCTCAATTTCACTTTAAAAATAGCTCCAATTACAGATGCCACATTTAAATCAAAATAATAAACAAATATTATTGCTTAATTAAAAATGTTTATTTCCGCCATAATGCAGTTGAAATTGTTATTGTATAGAAAAAAAGGATAAATAAACTTAATAATAGACTAAACAATAATGATGACTGAAATGAAACCGAAACTTGTGGTCAGAGCGCGGCAAATACATATTTGTGTAATAACAAAATGAGTTAAAAACGATATGCGATTACATACCTATAAACAAAAGCAAATACATACATACATACATACATAGAAATGTTAGTACATTTGTACGATCCGTCGATACACACGCATGAATCACTGCACAAATTCGGAGATGTTCAAATTTAATGAAGCAGAAAGTCCAACAATTCCTAATGATGCCAATCAAATTGGTCCGTCAAACAAGCAATTGAGGTCAAATCAAGGGCAACACACACTTAAGTGACTTAAACCACAAAACAGTTGATGTTTGGACACTTTTTTTGTTGGGCTAGTGTTTCAAGCGATTGTGCAACATTGTTTGCAATTTTGAAGTAGAGAAGCGGCAGAGGGACAGAGAGAGTGTGAGAGAGCGAGAGTGCGGTAATTTAGGTATATAGAAAGGTCCTATCTCCCATCGTCGCTGAAATGCAAAGAAAGCCGTAACTAATTATAACTTTTTATTGCATAAAACGATGTGGGACTTATAATTTGATCAAATTCACCATATTCAAACAAGAATTGAATTTTGGATTTTTAGTTATGGCTTTTTGCATTTCAGCGATGATGTGTGATAGGGCCTTCCATATTAAGGTAACGAGTTGTATGTCTGTGGATTTTTTAATAAAAACTTAAAATAAAATTAATTATAAAACCCGTAAACAAATAGAAAGCTTAAGTCACAAAACATAGGCTTAATAGCCGGTGTTTAAGTTTAATTAAAAAAATAAAATAAAAAACAGTTAAAAGTGCCAAACAGTCACGCCAGCGCTGTTTCGTAATACCTTTTTTGCATACCAATGAATTGTCTAAAAATACAAATGAAAACGCCTAAAACAATTAAATAGAAATTAGTAACCATTTAAGTGAGTACAAATTCCAAATTTCAATCAGTTCAGCGGAATCACATACACATGAACACACCTAGATAATATACAAAATCATACAAAAAAACTTGTATCTATCTAAGTTAATAGTAAAAACAAATATTTTTAAAGCAAGTTTTCTAAATTTGAAAGGAGTTATTTCTTTTCATGTAGTTAATATACGTTCTAAATATGAACCAAATCGGATTAGAAAAATAAGGGTATTTCAAATCTCGACTCCTGCACCACCCATTGGATTAAATAATTTTTCGCATTTCGGGTTCTGAACCAACTGTGAAGTTTCTAGTCTCTAGGTCAACGGGAAGTTGGTCAAAAATTCATTGCAAGATTTGTCTCTAACAAACATACTTACATACATACATACATATATACAGAGCAAGTTAAATAAAAGCTCGTAAAAAACGTTGTAATATTCTTTTTTATTTTTTATTCCTCTTTTTCGCCTTCTTCTTTTTCTTCACCTTCTTCTTATTCTTTTCTTTTTCTTGTGCTTCTCATTCTTCTTCTCTGCTATTTCTTCTTGTTCTCCTTCCTCTCATATCCTTCTTTTTCTTCTTATTCTTTTTCGTATTCTTCTTTTTCGTATTTTCATTTTTCTTCTTAATTTTCTCCTTCTTGTTCTCCTTCTTCTTCTTCTCCTGCTACTTTTTCTTCTTCTCCTACATTTTCTTCTACTCCTTCCTTTTGTTCGACTCTTTTTTCTTTTTATTACTTTCTTCCAATTATTCTTTTTCTTACTGCATTTCTGCTTACTATTTTCTCTTCTTTTTATTCCTACTTTTCCTTTTTTCTCTTATTCATCTTCTTCTCTTTCTATTCTTCTTCCTTCTCCTCTTCTTATGCATCTTTGGGTCTTCTTATTGAGCCCTTTTATTTAGTTCTTATTTCATTCTTCTGAGGTCTTTCTTATTTGCTTCTTCTTTTGCCATACTATTCTCCTTTTTTTACGCTTCTTATTCTTCTTTTTTACCCTTCTTATTTTCTCTTTTTATTTTTCTTTTTTTACTCTTTCTATTCGCTCTTTAAATTTTTTCTTTCCTTTCTTTTCTTCGCGTCTCCATCTGTTTTCTCAACCGATTTTTCTTCTTGTCTCCCCTTTTTCTTATTTAACTATTTATCTTCTTCCTCTCCTTACTTTTGTTCTTTTATTTAGCTTTGTCCATATCTTCATCTTCCAGCACCCTTTTATGTTCATAACTGAAAAGGAACTTTGATTTCCAAGCAATTTGTTCAATTTGACTTTTAATGTCTGCAATCCAAACTAAATTGATTGATACGTTTCACATTTTTACGTTTCACCCCGCACAGTTCCTGCACAAGCGCCAACGAATTTCCGTAATCAATTGAAGCGCCATAAAAAAAGTGTACACTGATAATTGAATCGCACTCGAATTGCAAAGCGAATCGAGGCGACAGAAGCTAGAACGTGAACTAGACGATCAAAATGAGAAGGGCGCACACTTAAGTATAGAAATAAAATTTGGCATGAAAGGAACGACGAAAGCGTCAACTACGGAAAGGCGTCGGAAAAAAATAGCGCAATTTGGTGTGACGTGGAGAGGCAAAGCAACTCAACGACTCAAACAAATGGGTGTGAAATGGACATTCATTCATCTTTTTTATTTTATTTAAAGTATTTTGTGCACAACTGAACGTTTGCCAATTTCCACCTATGGAAAAGTCAAAGGAATTACTCGTACCTGTATAGGTGCATAGATATACTTTATAGAGTATACTTTCCAACCTGCAGCGCATTCAATGATGGCCCGCATATGCATTTAACCCAGAATACCTAAAAGTCAGTCGATGGCCCAATTGAATATGCAAATACGAAATGTATTCGTATATTTTCGGTATGCCTTTGTACATTTGTTGCCAATCTTGCACTAAGTGACGGCTGGTTTGTTGTTAATTTATTTACCGACACCCCTTTACTTGAAAGGCAATAAAACACCGGCAATGCTGAAAGCTGTTAATTATTATTTTTTTTTTGTAGAGTTTAATTAAAGGGGTCATCCCAACGCTGGAGAAGAGTGATGAGTTCAGTCGTTTGGTCATTTGACATGGAAGTTAATTGGTATTGTGTATGTGCCCACATTTGCACATATGTTTGTATGTATGTATCATTTTCATCAGTTCCAAATGCTCTAATTCAGAGATTTGATAAATGTGATGATTTTCTGTCGCAACGTCTGGATCTCGTGAGCTAGGGTCTAGGCGGGGAGCAAGTGACTGTTCAAATATATTTCTTACTGCGGCTACCGAGCAGGAATTATTTAGTTTTTAGGGTTGAAGTTCCATGAAACTAGCGCTGGTGGATTAGCATTTCGGAACCGGAAATGTAAACTCGATAAACATTATTTTTGTGCAGAACACTTTTCTATTGTCAAAGGTATTCAACATTTCTTGTGTACATATATCCGGCTCCATGGCTGCGGCTAAGCCATCCACAGTATATTTGCGTAGAACTCACTCCGAAATTCACAAAAACGTGCATTTTTCAGATCGAATTTATTCATAAATTTAGTGACCAGAAATTACAAACTTAGGTTTTACGATAAAGTCTAGATCCTTGACTACAAGTGTGTGGAAAGTTGTTGGGATCGGGCCACCCATTCGGAAACAATAGCCCGAAATCATGGGCAAATAACTAAACCGTACCCAGTTAAAAAATTATTTGGTTTTCCTCAATCAAAAATTGCACCAAAATAACGTCACACACACAGCTGATTCTGTCAAATTCACAAAGAGTGGATTAGCGGTATCGCGATGGGCGCAATCTATTAGTCTGTTCCTTTGAACTTCGGACTAAAACCTGTGGAACTGTCAAACTACAATTTTACGCTCTCAAATGAGAGTAAAAGGAGAACAGATGCAGAAGTGCATAGGAACGCAAAAAGCACTATTTCCTGTAAAAACGTCAGACGGTTTGTTTACACGTCATTGGTACTACACTGATTTGGCTGAAATATCACTAAATAATTATTAAAATCTATACATATTCAAATATTTCGTTGTTTACTTCCATTTTTAAACAAATATAAGGTTCTTTGCTTTCACCGCTTTCTGTTTTTGTTTGCACATGTAAATCAGCTGTTCGTTT
The DNA here is from genome assembly GCF_013731165.1 of Rhagoletis pomonella. Lineage (NCBI taxonomy): Eukaryota > Metazoa > Arthropoda > Insecta > Diptera > Tephritidae > Rhagoletis > Rhagoletis pomonella. The sequence continues at coordinate 19,355 of NW_023462254.1, forward strand.
GACACTTTTCATGAACTTACAGGAAAAAAAAACTCCGGACTAAATCCTGTAACTTCTGACTAGGAACAGTTGCTCAGTTACTCTCTCAAATGTGTTCCCACTTACAGGTTTTATGTCAATAGGAACGACTTCCTGTAAGTTCTGACTAAATCCTGTAAACCGGACTGCTATTGGAACAGACTAATTAATGGGGAAAACAGCTGTTCCTGCAAATCGTGAATTTCGTGAATATCGTGAAGCATCTGGAACGCAACTAATATTCTAGCGCATTTAATTATTTTTGTCGTCGTTGTCATAACAAAAAACAATGTTTAGTTATTACTAAAATAAAATTATTTCTATATTTATATTTATTTTGTACGCTCCTTCTAATATTCGTTAACTTATCGTTTTATTGGAGGGGGAGTAAATGTAGGGTATAAATATCTTGTTCTTTTATACCTGTACAATTTTTATTTGTTCTGTTGTTCTTAGATTTTATTAGAATTTCTAAGTTTTTAAAATCATTAAAATAAAAGTCTTCAAATTACAAACATAAAGTGTTCTAATTAAAATTAAAAATTTTTAATCATAAAATTTCATTATGATATAATGATTATGGGCAGATGGTCTGATGCAAGCGTTAGCACAGGTCGCCATGTTATGCTATTTATCAGACAAGCACTAGCAATTGTTAGGTCTGGCGACCTGCTGCAGCTTCCCACAATCCCGGTGGGGGCGTCGTCGTTCATGGTACAGGAACGCAAATCCCCCACCATTATCTCCCTCGTGATCTTTACGGAGCACATTATAGGTGGCGCAACTCAACAGCGTTGAAGTTGTATGCAGAAGACGGAAAGAAAAAGAAAGCACAAAAAAA
>NW_023462255.1:0-20212 GCF_013731165.1 Rhagoletis pomonella
TGCTAAAACTATATCTATCTGTGCTCAATCTGGCCCTCAAGTCAGTCACCTAAATATACGTTCTACTGATGCATTAGAAAAGGGCTATATTAGCAATGGGTATTATAACTTTGTTCACATAACGGTTGTTTGTAACAGGCAAAACGAATCAAGATAGATATAGACAAATGTATACATAAATGATCAGAATGAAAAGAGAAATCGATTAAGCGGTGACTGTCTGTCCGTCCGTCCGTCTGTGCACACGATAGCTCGAGTAAAAATTGAGATATCTTAACGAAACTTGGTGCGTGTACTTCTTTCTGGCGTAGGACGGATGGTATTGAAAATGGGGGAAAAACGGACAATAACCACGCCTACCTCCCATATAACGGTAGTTTTCAGAAATACGAAAACTGCGATATTTTAGTAACTACCGAAGATAATTCACTCAAAATTGATATTTACAAAAAATTTTAGACGAACAATATGAATATTATAAATTTTTGGAAAATGGGCGTAGCCACGCCCACTTATGGTTACATGTGTATATCTTGGTAACCGCTGCACCAAATTCTTCCAAACTTGGCGCGGCCTACCAAATGGCCGAAAATCTTTAAAATCGGATAATAACTACGCCCACATCCCATATAACGGTAATTTAGAGAAATACGAAATCTTCGATAAATCAGTAAATATTAAAGCTAATTTATTCAAAATTGATGCTTGCAACAATTCTTTACCAAGAAATACTATGATACAATTTTGGAAAATGGGCGTGGCACCTCCCACTTATGATCACATATATGTATCTCGGTAAACGTTCTACCAATTTGTACCAAACTGGGTATGGTTATTGTGCTTGCCACATTAAAGCAAAACGTTGAAAATTGTTGAAATCGGACTAAAATTACTGCCGATTTTCATATAACGGTATATTTCAGAAATGCTTGAAACTTCAATATTTCGAAATTTAAGGACGCTAATTTACTCAAAATTTATACACCCCGGCTTACCATGTAGCGGTAGCTTTCGGAAAGGTGAAAAACATATATGTAATACTTGCGCCGGGTATTTAATATTGGCTACGCCCGAACTTAGACTTTCTTACTTGTTTTTAATTGGGAAACTTATATAAAGCTGAAGAATCTTTTAATTCAAAAACTTTTTTCCTATAAATTTCTGTATCTAATAAATAATTAATATGAATATTCGTATGATCGAACAACGCGAGTTCTCTCTATTCGTTATCGAGGTTTTGCAGTTCAAAATAAGTTGAAAATATAACGATGGAATGGAAAAAATTATCGGTAACATTTTGAATATTTAGCAGCAAATCCACACAAGCGGCTTGATAAACCAAACGAAATATCCCTTTCTTAAAGCTATTTATACATATATGTTGTGTATGGGGGTGTTTGAAGGTTCGACAAGCCGTTTGAGGGAAATGTGAACAAAAATCCAAATTTTTTGATTTTCTGGCCGCCATGTTGACGTTAGATGAAACCGCTTGCGGTGTGAATGAGGACGCAAGAGAGAAAAATTTAAGAAAACCAATCTGTTTTACATTGTGAACTGGAAGAAAACTAAAATTCTTTGCTTGAACGAGTCATGTTTGCATGGTGTATGGAGATATGGGAAAAGTAGGTTTGAAAAATGTTTGACAAGCCGCGTGTGTGGTGTATTTCGCTCTTTACAAAACTACCGAAAACTTTTTGTTAAAAAATTTGCAGAGCGATTTAACAACTCTGTTGCAAAAATTCATCAAAATAAAAATCCTCAAAAAATACTCTAGCGCACACTAAATTCCTCACGTTTTGAGGAATTACTCACAAAGTGATCGCATTGATTCTTACCCTTCAAATACGCCTTCGAGTGGTGCTTTAAGATTTTTCCTTCAGAAACTCTGGCCATTGAAAGATGACGTAATGAGTTAGAAACCATATGCTTGGTTTGACGATGTTAGATTCGAGGATACGGCACTGTAAGTGGCCGTAGCCCTTGAACGAAAAATCTTGTAGCACCATTCGAGAGTGCATTTTGAAGGATGATGTTAGTACCAGAAAAATACTTGAAATAATTCCAATAGATTTTTACTATTTAATCAAAAGATCTTCTTCTTTTAGCTTCTTATTTTGCTTCTTTTGGCCTCATTCCTTTTTGAAATAATATAATTCTCGCGTTTTTATATTTTCTGAGCCTATTTCAGTTAGAAAGAATATAAATTTTAACTATGGGTCAATAGCACTTGAATAGTTTATAGTGTGCTTCAAATGAGCCTTATCTCTAACATAATAAAAAAAAATTTTACCTGAAAACTCAACTAATAAAAGAGACTTACGTTAGAAATAGTTTGGCACCGAAAGCACATGGATAATGAAGAGTACAGGAAACTGCTTTAAGGCCCGTATGCAGCTTTCAAGAAAACGGTCAAGAAAAAATTGCCATTATTTCGTGTGTGTGTCCAAGGAATTTTGACATCTGATACTTCACCAGCCTATTGACTCACTCTTTCCTCAAGAAATAATCTGTTTCTGTTGCAAGCATAGGTTGCCTTGTGCTCTTTTTTCACAAAAAACTTAAAAAAAAAACCCGTAGTGGAAAGCGTAGAAAATTTCTAAAAAACTGCGTACTGCCTCAAGAAAATTTGACACAAGAAAACTTCTTAAAGTCTGTTTCCATGAGGCCGAGATTGCTCAATTTCGACACTCAATTTCAATTTGAAATTCTAGCTGTTTACACGACCATCTCAGTTTCAGTCCCATTTTCGATGACAATTTATTTGTTTGTTGTTGTTTTGTTAGTTTCATTTTGCTCGGATTGTTTGTTTTGTTCTTATTTGCTTGTTATTGACGTTTGTTTTTCTTCTTTTTGCTCGTTAATAATTAGCAATAAGCAGTTTTCAGAGTTTTATTCGCGAAGTTGAGGCAATTTCGCTGAAATTGAGATTCAGAAGCAATTTCAGGTGGCAGTTTTTTGTATGGCCAAAATGAGAATCATATCGCAATTTCAGTTGAAACCTAAACCTAAGTTGCTCGAAAACTATAGCCAATCCAATATCTTTACGGTTAGATTCAGATTCTGCGGGAAAAATCCTATAATAATCGGCTACAATATTTTACTCAACAGAATTTTGTTGGGCCGTGTAATTGATAATAGTTCCACAATTTTTAAGCCAGGTATCGCTAATGTGCAGGTATATTGTGGAAAACACCTAACAAAAAGCTTCCTGAAAATTTGGACTATTAATCTTAACATTAAGTACTCGCCCAAGTCGTGCAAAGATTTCCCATATAAAATACACGTAAACTTCGAGTTTTTTTTCTTTAAAAGTCTACAGCTCAGAGGCATTTTATGGTATAATCTTAGCCAATAATTGGTTTTCTTAAGAATCGAGTCGTCTACAAAAGTGTCCATTGCGGTTTAATCCTAACTCCCACCAGCGAGGTAAACCCAATTTTTTCATGAAATTACTAATTTTTTTGTCCCTATCTCTAAAATAACAAGAGCTACAGAAAAAATATAAACGTCGAACTTGTAGGACTATCAATTTCCTACAATTAACAATTTCTACAATTTAGCTTAATAGCCCATGAAAATTCCACACTACCTCAACTTCAAAGCGCAATATCTTAAGAAATATCGATATAAGCGATATTGGGTAGGAAATTGAAAGTCCTACAAGTTTGTCATTTACATTTTTTCTGTAGCTCTTGTTATTTTCGAGATAGGGGCAAAAAAACGAGAATTTCATGAAAAAATTGGGTTTAGAGACCCGTACTACCTCGCTGGTGGGAGTTAGGATTACACCGCAATGTAGAGCATTCAATTTTGAAGAAAATCCATCATTGACCAAGATTATACCATAAAATGCCTCTGAGCTGTAGACTTTTTAAGAAGAAAACTCGAAGTTTACGTGTATTTTATATGGGAAATCTTTGCACGCCTTGGGCGAGTACTTAATATTAATATTAAGGGTTAAAATTTTCAGGGAGCTTATTTTTAGGTGTTTTCCACAAAATTTTGAGGTATGAGTGAAAAAAAACAATAGTCGCAAAAAAAACGCCCTAATATACATATATGTAATAAAATTGTAACAGGCCGATGTCTGTACATTATAGATATTAAAGAAAATTAAGGATTTTCTGAAAGTGCGAGAGTATTGAAATTCCGACCATGGTAAAAATATCACAAGGTAAAACCATTGAGAGGCAGTCTGACGTTTACCCGTAATATAATTTTAAAATTTAAAACTCAAGCTCACACACAAATTCTTATTTTCAATCTCAAACAACAACAATTGTGAACAATTAAATTTTTTTTGTTCAATTTCATATGATTTTAAAATGCTTGTAAACGTCAGATAAAAATCATTGAGAGAAAGATTTTAACTTGTAATGTTTTTATCATGATTGCGACTTTACTTAGTGTGGACCACCCTAATGTACATTCTATATTACTATATGTATGTATGTTACGAATATGAATGCCCATGAAATGAGGTATGTTAATAAAAGTTATATGATAACATTTTAGAAAAGCTTTTAAGCATTAGAAAGAAATACAAATCTATTTTCAAGTTAATAATTTTATTTTGTTTTTTCTTTACATACATAAAAAACATACATAGTAAGGGGTGCGTTCAGAAATGCATCAAGCCAAAGCATCAGTCTCTTTTACTTCTAAACTATAATTGATGGAAATGCCTTATTTACGCAACTATGTTCCAATTAGGCTTTTAATCTTGGTTGCGCATATTGAACATTTCCATCAATTGTAGTTTAGAAATAAATGCGTCTGATTCTTTCGCTTGATGCATTTCTGAACCCACCCAAGTTCCTGATCGCAATTAGTATATTGAAAAAATTACGTAAAAAAAGGAAATCACATATGCAGACTTGTATGTTTCAATTTACACCGAACAATCTCTTTGACTGCATTTCTCTCTTGGATAGTCGACACAAACATATACATTTTTTGGCACCTTTGTTGCTGTTTGCTAAGTTGCTCGAAAACTAGAACAAATCCAATATCTTTACGGTCAGATTCAGATTCTGCCTTAGGTATTCATGTACATACATATATGTATATATGCTCGAGGATTCTATTAAATCATTACCCAGCAAACATTGGGGTTAGTTATCGATTAGAGAATGATTGGAGAACTAGCCACATTCTCCAATCTCAAACGTTAGAGAACGACTCGAAAAACTATCGAGAATCATACCGATCTCAACCAAGATGGGACACATTCTCGACTTGAGAAAATATTAATTCTCTAATCGATTTCTTATATTGATCTCTAATGGAATTCAAATGTGAATTTCAAACTGCTGTTTTTCTTAATTTTTTTAAAACGCTTTGTTTGTAAAATTTGTATAACTGTATTTGCAATAAAATAATAATGCATAATGAAATCCAAATTTCTCTAAGGTTCGAGACTATGTTTGCTGGGTACTTGGAAGGTGTTTCACAATCTGCGTTAAAAAATTAGTGGTTTTACAGTGTTACGTTCAGCAGCGAATATACGTAGCGATGACAGTATATTTTCAGATTTATGGATTGAATTACATGTTTAGGGTTATCGTTCTACGTGCGTCATCTAACATTTATGAGTAAGCATTTATGTATGTATCTATGTTATTCATTATGTAAGCATGTATGTTGGTATGTATGCATCTGTGTATATATGTATGGAGGTGTATGTACCCTGCAAACAATGCGACTAATCCGGGCGCAATAGCAAATGAACGTGCGACTACTACTACTAATACTACTTTTGATCTCTTTATATGGAATGAACTGTTCGCTTTTGTTCGAGCATGTCCTATGGAGTGACTATTTTCCTCTTTACACCCCAACGGCTATAAAAATCGGATGATGGAACTTGAACCGCTGCTCTCAGGTTTGCTAAGCGAATGCTCTCTACATGCCAACGCCGCACATGAAATTTAGCTAAGTGCGTACATATCACTCAGTCGTTAATTGTACCCATTAGAAATGAGTCGGGGACTATCCGTAATGGTCAACCTATCCCTGATCTTCAGTAGTACCCGCATGAGACTAGTTTCGACTAATTAATGCCCTGTGGTACCCGATTGACTCTACTACCGAAATATTTTCTTTAGAGATGTGTCGCACAATTATTTACAGAATATGTTAATTCAGTTTCGATTTAAAAAAGAACATTTATGTACGTATGTAGGTATACCACCAAATAATTCAATATAATAACTTAAATATTATTAAAGCATCAGCCACTACGTACATTTTTGTTGAATGGGAAAAAATTAATATATTTTAGCGAAATATCAATAATCGCAAAATACTTAGTTAATTGATATATAATATAATTATATGGAAATGCTTTCTATTTTATATGCTCACAAAAAATCAGATTTACCCAACGACAAACAAATTTTCCGATTTCCCTCTGTGACCGTTTACGAGCTATTTCAATAAAAAAAAAATACTATAATAAGCATCCGTCGTTTTTTAACAAAAACTACAACGACACAATATTTAAAATAACCCACAAACTGCTTGGTTTCAAAGATTGTGGTGCCTCTAGCTTAACCTTTGATTTCTTAAAACATACATATCAAAATGATTGTAATTTATTAACAAAACATTCAGATTCACAAATAGTATTGAAAATTTCGATAAATTCTAGAAAAATAATACAAAATAGCAACTTGTTAAAATACCTAAATTTTATTACGACTTCAATACGTCTGGGCATTGACTAGTAAGTTTTTATATGCTCTTTAGCTCCAAACTATTGTAAAATAAATCCAATATAATTTCTTGAAAGTATACTGTGTTTACGTGACACAAGTTCTCAATCGGATGTAGGTCTGGGCTTTTCCCGAGCCCATATTTCTTTTCGTTTGGACTTAAAAGATGCAAATTTTCAATGTCTCAGCTTAAAAACACTTATAATATGAGCAGAATCATGTGGATAAAGAAATAAGCAATGAAGGTCATGTTCTAGGGCTGATGATTTCACCCGGGTAATGAGCTACCCGGGTAGCCCGGGTACCCGGGTATTTTATAACCCGGGTAGACCCGGGTAGACCGGGTACCCGGGCAGTATGGTAATTACCCGGGTACCCGGGCACCCGAAAAAATGTGGAGAGGTGAAAATTAAACGCATTTACGATCATATAACGCAAACGAACGTACATAGGGAAAATCTATAAGAATCTTCCGTACCATATGGGGAAATATTATAATATACAACACATACATTGCACTTGACAAATCCGTCATTCATCACACAAGCGTACTTCCAAACCCAGCTTGTTTTAGGCATGTCTAAAATATTAATATTTACGAAGTTGGTAATGCACGTACAGATATCGGATCGGTAACAAATAAAATTATTGAGACACACCCACCTGCGAATCTAAACGATGACCGACAGTTGAGGCAATTTTTGTGTTGGAATGAAAAAAATTTTAAAATTTCTTCCACAATTATTTCACAACAATACGTTCATCAACCTACTTCTCGTATTAAGGAAACTTCATTAAATAATTGTGATTTTAAAAGCTTTAAATATTATGAGAAAAGAAACTATAATTTGAACAAGCTGATACAATAAAAGTACAAAATCTTTAGGTGAATGAATAGCATAAGGCTTTGTCACCTTACTTTTTGTACCAGAAGTGGCCTACCACAGGGTTTAGTTCTTATATAATTCCCAATGAGAACGTTCTCGTCAGTTTTGTTCTCATTTTGGTTTTGGTTTTGACGCGTTCTTGGGAACAAAACTACGACAATGGCATTTAGTTTCGATCATACATTTCGTTCTCAGTCCCTGTTTTAAAATATTAATATTTAATATTCTTTAAAATATACATACATACATACATATGTACACATGCATGTATGTATATGCATTTACAAAAATTAGAAGTTTGAATTTAAGTACAGAAAGTAATGTTTTAATTTACTTTTCTTGTCTCCGTCTACTCAGGCAAGCGTTTAGGTGTACATAGTCGCGTACACTCTAGACATAAAAAAATAATTATAAAAAAAAATTTTCTCACTGAAAAAATATTTATCCTCACCAAAAAGATTATACAAGAAGCTTTATGTCGCATTACCCGGGTGTTTTTCGTTTAACCGGCACCAACATATGTATATTACCCGGGTACCCGGGCAAATCGGGTAATACCCGACTACCCGGGTAATAAAAGCCCCGGGTAATACCCGGGTAATCGGGTACCCGGGTACCCGGGCATTACCCGAATTACCCGGTCACCCGGGTACCCGGGTATCATCAGCCCTATCATGTTCCCACTATTGAAGAAGCATTCGGATATTTAAGTAAACTGATATTTTAGGATAATCCTGCTCCTTGCTATCGAGCGAAAAGCATCAATATTCCCTAATTACATGGTGCTACAAAAAAAGTCATTAAATATACCCGAAACAAAACCTAGTGTAGGTTGTAGGTATGGTCGAAAACAACACGAAAATAGGTCCCGTATAGTTCCTGAACCCTCCATTTCTAAAAAAAAACATTACTTTAATACTTTATGTACTCATCTATTAATTGCTTGACTATTTTCCATTCGATTTCAACAATCGAACAAGTTGTGAAGAGAGGATTTATATACCTTTAAAACGAGGCCAAGCTCAATGTGTATATCAAATTTGGTCGAGATCGGTCAAGTAGTTTTTGAGATACGCATATATGATATGCCACGCCCATTTTCCAAAAAATTTTATGAACAAATTTTTTTTTGCTTAAGAGCCATTGTATATATCAATTTTGAGCCACAATGCTCAAAAAATCTGTACGCCCGGTACATTCACAAATTTAAATTCAAAGCTGTATTTTTACTTAAATTGCTTAACATCGACATTTTTATGCAATTGCATTGCATAAATTTATTCGAAAATAAATGTTCTTTTAGATAAATACCACATATTTGGCAACTTTCATAGACATTTTTGAAATAAGCGATGATCAAAATTTAAAAAATTAAGAAAAATAGGGGCACATTAAAATTTAACCGATGAAAACTCCCAACAAGCTACAATTCTAACAGTATATTGTTATACATCGTTCTAAAGGTATGTATATAAATCCTCTTTTCAAAACTTGTTAAATTTTTAAAATCGGATTGCAAATACTCTAGTTATTAATAGATAAGTGCATCAAGTACGAAAATAACGGGGTTTTTGGTATAAAAAAATGGAGGGTTCAGGAACTATGCGGAACCTATTTTCATGTTGTACTCGACCATACACTAGGTTTTGTTTCGGGTGTATTTCATGACTTTTCTTTTGTAGCACCGTATTATTTTCGCGTTGTAAGGGTTTTAAGTTTCTTCTTCTCCTTCTTATTTGGCGCTGTAACCGCCTAAGCGATTTTGGCCGAGTTCAACAAAGCACGCCAGTGGCTTCTCTTTTGTTCCAGCTGACGCCAATTGGAAGTGCCAAGCAGGTCTTCGGCATGAGAAAACGTCCCTCTTGGTCTGAAAAAACGTAATTTCCTACCCAAAAACGTCTTTTTCAATTGAATGTACAAAAAATTGTTCTTATTAAACTTTTATTGTATACAAAGGTACATATCGAGCCCTAACCGCCAAAATAACGTAAGCGACATTTTTTTTTTAAATTTCTTTTTGATGCAGAAATATTCCTTGAGCATTTAGGTGCATTTCTGCATCAAAAAGAAAATTTTGTCGCTTACGTTATTTTGGCGGTTAGGGCTCGATATGTACGTAATGTATATTAAAATGTCATTTCGACAGAGCACATTTAAAATTCATTGTAAACTGGTCGTTAATATAAAAATCATTTTATACATACACTTGTGATCAGCTGATTAAGTCATCGATAGTTTGATCGATTTTGGCTGTTTCTCTTTCGTTTATTTAATGTTTATTATTTTTCCATAAAAGCCAAGCTCATTAACAAATAAAATATAAATCCACAAAAATTGTGCAAACATTATAAACAATCTGCAAATTTTCAGCTAGATTTTCAAATTTTTAATCACAGTTTTTAGAATTTTTGTTGAGTATGCAGTTTGATAGCCCATTAAATTTCAGGGCAATAATGTGCAAGTTTAAAGGGGCTAAATAATCGCGTTGATTTTTAATAATTTTTTTTGTAGACATTTGGTTAGGGGCTCGGTTGTCGAAAATTCTAAATTACGGTCTGCTAAGAAGGAGCATAGCAATAGGTCCATTCAATATCAAAAAATTGTTACGAATTGTTGCTAGTATTTGCAAGTTTTTACTGGGAATGCATTCAATAACCCAAAATATTTGCAAGAGGGAGCGAATTCGAGAGCGTAACAACCCGAGAGAGCTGCAAATTTTTGCAAGTAAAAATTTTACTAGCAGGAATTTGCAGGAGTCAAAAAGTAAGGTTATGTTTCAAAATTCAAATGTAAACAAACTGTTTAAGAGGATGATTTGATGAAACATAATTAGTAAAATGAAAATATGGATGAAAAATTTAAATCTATAGTATATTTTTTATTTTTATGACGATGGGAACTATTCCCAATTTAAAAGAAAATTGGGCGCCAAAATTTAACTGTCAAGAAGTGTCAAAATGGCTTAAGTTGCAAGTTTTTACCAGTTTTTCGTTCTATAACTTTCTGAAAATTTTCTCTTGCTCTCAATTTTACTACCTATTTTTCTTTTACGCTCTCGCTGCAAGTACTTACTGGAAAAGTTATTGAATGGACCTAATATTTCAGTCTATTTTGTGTTCATTACATTTTCAATGAAGTCTTAAAAAGTCGCCTACTTTTTTCTGACGTTTTATGCTGCACAGCTTTTTTCATGTTTTTGCGAGCGTGCCTGCTGCAATAGATCGGCTCTTCCTGAATTGGCTTTAAATGTGCAACTGCAAACATTACAGCAAGCCTCGTAACCTCAAGTGTTTACACAACCAGCCTTTGAACACGGGATCCTTAGTCCAAGATTTATTAAGAAAATAATTCAAAATCAGTTCTACTTATAAGATTTAGTAACAAAGAAAAATTATTCAAAATCAGTTCTACTTATAAGATTTAGTAACAAAGAAAAATTACGGGGAAGTTAAAAAACGTCATTTTTTACACAAAAAACGTCCAAACGTCAACAGGATACAAAAAACGTCCAAATGACGTTAAAAACGTCAACCTGGCAACGCTGGTGCCAAGTGAAACCAAGTCTTTCCTTGGCTGTGGGGACCTCCACCTTCCTCTGCTACCACCAGCGGGCTCCAAGCCAGCGAAGCCGCTGCATTTTAATTCGCTGCATTAAATATGTCCTTGGCGTTGTACAGCTATTCTTATACTAGTTTTCTTTCAAAGTGCTTACCTTGGTGTTGTTGTTGTAGCAGCATACAAGTTCCCCAGAGGGTTTTTGGGGAGTGTTGCTGGAGTGACCGTCCTTGGCCAGCTATAAATTCGGTTACGTAGACCCGACTGTCGTGGGAACGAAGTGCTTACCTTCGTTAACCATTGCTTTTCGAAGTGTTCCAAAAAGTTCGTAAAATGGAAATGACACTCGAGGTTTCCTATATCGTCCTTAATTTTCTCAAATGCCCCCACTATATGCGCGGCAGGCAACAGAGGAAGTGATAAAAGCTTGTGGTATTCTAATTATGCCTTACAGCTTTGTCGAATCAATTGAGCAAGCTGTTTATGTTTTCTTGTTATTTGGCGTAGTACCGCCTGGCAAAAATGGAACCAACAGCCGTATAGTTTTGAATCCATAAATGGGGCCTTAATAGCCCTTCTTAGGCTCGCTTCATAATCGGCGATGAAGGCCGCACCACTTAAGTTTAAACCATTGGAATTGAATGTACAGTATATTTTGCTTAGCTGCTCTTACTTCTTTGCACGAAAAACTTGTGCGCTTAACCGAAAAAAGCACTTAAGCGAATTTTCTTTACTACTTCAATGAGGAAGGTATCCGAATCCCTATCAAACCAAATAATGGAAGAGCACTTACCTCGTAGAAATTACTGCAAGCGAATTTTTTTCTTAATGGTATCTAATAATCTCTATATATGTATATATAAAATTATGGCCGTTTTTGTTGTTCCGCGAGGAGAGCAAAATAAATAAAAGCTTGTAAAATTTGGGTAAGTGAAGAGCCAGTGCTGGTAAACGTATTACTTTCTTTGAAAATTGATAATAGTTGCACAATTTTTAAGGCAGGTATCTCTAATGTGCAGGTATGTTGAATGCATCTATTGGAGCAGTTTCCATATAAATAAATAAAATAATGCCACTGATGCGCATTTTGGGGCAGGTATCTCAAATGTGCACTTAAGCATAAAGGTAGCTAAGCAAAATATACTGTAATTGAATAAATGTGCATATCATTTTGTTGACTTTTTATTTGTCAAAATAAAAAAATACAGGGAAAACCTATTAAGAGTAGCACGAAATTATTTCACAACCTCATCATTATATATATAATAAATGGTTGCGCGCCAACCGTCGCGTTGCGCCCCCTCCCTCACCTTTTCATAATATTTAATATGGAGCAAAATCAACTGTTTAAAACATCCTAGTGGTAAAATTGAAAATGGGCCATCGATTAAAATCTTTTTATTGTTGTTTTTTGGGAACGTTTTAATCGATCAGCTTGCCAATCTTATCAGATCCAAAGACGCAGTACGCAAAGCCTTTCGAGTGGTGGCAAACTTTAAAAAAAAACGCTGTTTTCTCTTGGCCCACATGCAAAGTAAATCGAAAGTTATTGAAAATATTTTCCTTATTAAACATATTAACAGCATCAGTTGGAGTATTCGAAGATGCTGCAAAAACTTTCGCCGTCAAATATTGCAGACCACGTTTCACTTTCTTGAAATTAATATTTTTTGTAGATTCCTGGTTGCTTTATTAACAAAAGGCATTGTCAATCACCCAATGTGAAATAAAATATGTAAGACGTTTCGAAAATTCTCCCGGATTCCGCTGACAGCACTACGAGTGCCAATATACTTGTGCCATCCTCCAAACATTGATCCTTTATTTGGTTAAGGGCTTTAAGTTCTTCATACAATTCACGTTGATGATCCCTATGGTTATGTTCAAGTCTATGACCTTACGACACTGCCCGTTTTCCAAAATCACTCGCGACTTACAACTTGTTTCGTAACACATATGTATAATATATCCTACCTTTAGCTTCAGATTTATTTTAAATAAAATTGTTTTTCATCTTTTATTTACAATACTCTACTATTTCTTATTTTGGCACTCACTAGCCGTCATCGATTCGCCACTTCTCGCTCGCTATGTTTGAGTTCCGGTCGCTTAAAGAAGAATTTTGCATGTGAAAGCAACAACAAAGTTAGCTAGCACTGATAGACGATAGCGAGTTTGGTTATACCTCATTGAGTTCGTTCCACATTATATACAGTAATAAACCTTTTCGCAGTTTTTCACCATTTGCTCCCCGAGGAGTACTTTTGGGTTGTGTGTAGCGTGTTCGTTTTGCACGCACGGCAACACTTACTGTGGGGAATTTCGCCTCACGATTAGAAAAAGTACATTTCGACCTAAATAGAGAAAATTGCTACCTAAATAGAGAAAAATTCTAAATCACTGGAAAGTGTCGGTAAGGCAGTGAATAGGAACAATTTAGATTTTCTGCGAGCATACTTTTCAGCCTAAATTGAACAGTCAAATATATTGGAGCGAGCGATTAAGTGAACAACGATTTTTTGATGTTTTAAATAATTTTTATCATTGCTGTGGCACAAAAAAAGAAAATATTCAGAAAGATGTAAGTATAAATTTATTTGATTTTTGCATTCAGATAAGTATATGTGTAATTCGATGGATGTATATTATTTCGCAGGGTCAGAAGAGCAAACGGATTCTTTTATAGATGTCAGGATGGATCTTTCTCCTTTTCTGTCGCAAATTTATTATATTGTTAAATAGTCCCAAAGCTACCGCAAAATTATTCATTTTATAGATATATTTATTAAAAGCAACAATTCCAAAACAAACAATTTGTTGTCGAACGAACTCCCACAGTTTCAGCAGCTGTTTTCCTAAATTGTAGCAGTGCTGGAAATTCCCAGTGGAATATTAGTTTAGGTACTAAAATTTAGGTAAACTCGCACACAGTCTAAGTATAATATTCATCTTTAATGTATGCTGATATTCATGCGTAATGAAGAATAATATCAATAGTTGACAACATAAATAACTCTTGTGTTTTATAAACTGGAAAACTCAAATCGTAATTATAACAATGAATGGAGTTTTCTGAAATGTAAGTTTAAAATAAAAAAAAGTCCATTGTAAGATTAAATTATTTATGAAAAGCGTAAATTTTGTGAATTTATCAAGCCAAATTCTAAATTTCCGAATATATTTAAATCTTTATTTAAAAAAAAAAACAGGGTTTGTATAGCTATACAGATCCCAATGACTGCCAGCACATCCGCCCAGAAAGTCCATTAAGCACACCCAAGTTTGAGTGATCTACAAGTTACAAGCGTTTTCAACATTTAACAGTTCATTATCATGTGCGGTGTAATATAACAAATTATACACTGAACTATGATAATCTATACTAGTATCTATAATAATAGACAAAAATTTGCAATGTTTTTACACTTTTGCAATAGTTTCGGGCACTATTACACAGTCATGACTTGTGCCACTCTGCCATAGTACGGTTTTTGCTCCCTTTCATACCAGAATAATTTTGTATACAACTCTGAATCAACAAAATTCATGATCCTTCTCATTAGCAACCCTGATCAGATTTTAGCCCCGAGGAGTACTCAAAAAGGTTTATTACTGTATATACTGTGGTTCGTTCGTTTCGCCAATAGCTAACTGTTGGCGAATCGATGACGGCTATTAATTCAAACACAAGACTTAATTTTTTTTTGCACTTTACCACTGCTCTTTAATAATAGAAATTCTAACAAGAACTGAATGCGTACGCATTGTACAAAAAAAAAATAACTCATTGGTTTGCTACAACTTACTTTACAGTTTTAGAAACCGTTAGAAAAACGTCGAAATTTGTTAAATTCAAATTTTGAGAAAAATTAAATCAGTCCCAACAAAAATGAAATAACTCCCAATGCTTAAATTGTAAACAAAATGAAATAAGCCCCAACAAAACTGAAATATCTCCTAATGGTAAAAATAATGAATTAACTGATATCTGTATGTATTCAGACATCACAGCGTATGGGCTACTCCTTTTGGTGCTGTCGAAAGCGGCTTTGAAGTGTTTTAAGCTTATATATTTAGTTTTTCTTCTTTATGGTAAAAAGCTGTAAAGAAATATTGGGGAAGATCCATTTCTTGTCGTGAACATACTGAGTAAAGAGTCAGCTAAATATATTTCTCTCAACGCAAGATATAGATTTTTAAATAATGAAACTATTAGTAAATCATGTATTGAGAACAATATAATTAGTTGACGTAACTAAATTTTTTCTTACAGGTGTATTCTGCACGTTATCGAAGATTTTGTAACCGGAAAATTTTATTACCAAAAAATGTTACCAGTTCTTGTCACCGCGATTCTACGAACGTTGGTAATGCAGTTAAAATATTCAGCAATTCAGCTATGAAGAATTGTGCAAATTCTGGCATTGCATATTTCACGGGGCAATACTTTGTTACCAGCTTATGAGATGGTAACAAAATTTACCGGTTACAAGAATACACAGAACGCGAAAAGGGTTTAAAAATTAGCATGAACTTTATTTACCTGTTAGTGCACTAAATATTACATGATAGTATATACTATATACCTGGGGTGGGCAAGGCCGAGGCCGAAAAGAGCCACATGTAAAGTCTAAATGCTACAAAGAGGCACAAAAAAAAAACAAAAAAAAAATTTTATTTTTAAATAAAATTATTATTAGAAATGAAAAACATTAATTTTATTACACTGAGAAAAAGGATTAGTTTCGACAACTAAAGAGAGCGCTCAGCATTCTTTAGGGGTGGCTCACAAGCATGAATATGTTCCACTCTCAAACCAAATCGTGGTTGCCTCAACTAAGATTTGGTAACTATGACTAAACCACGTGTTGAAAGAAAGCTTATCTGCTTTAGCAGAGCTTAATAACATCCTTTTATGAACCATACGTTAAGTTGAATGGAATTTGTAGAAATATGCTTCAAAGAAATATTTATTAGTATTAACCAAACCCTTCAACTAAATTAACGATTTGTTACAACCTAGATGAATATTAGAAGCTTTAATATATTTAGTTATAATTACCAATCGATGGTAATAGTTCCCAATCCTTGGTAACAGTTCCCAAATATTGTCAAAATTCGGGAACTAAATATCTTTAGTTGTCGAAACTAATCCTTTTTCTCAGTGTAGTTCCGTACTAGGTCTTTATCGCCAAAAAAGAACTAGGCCGATATGAACTAGATCCCCACCCACTAATTTTTTCAGTTTTTTTTTTCACTAGAAATCGATATCTAAAGTGACGAATTTAGAAATGGTTCGGAACTATAGAAAAAGGGATACAGAATGAACTAGATTTTATTTGTCGAATTTAGAACAAGTTCGGAACTATCGAATAAGGGATGCAGCAGGGGGCTTGTTTACTTTACATAGATATGTGTTCGGCGGTTTTTTCGTTCAAATACGCTTCTATTCTGCGCTTCGCAGATGCTGTTTCATAGCTTGGTAATACAAAACTAAAATTTGTGTTAACATTTCAACATCTTGGGACTGTCTGGAATATAAGAAATAACAGCGAGCTCCTCTGCAAACTCAGCTACAGCTAAAGGTATGTAAACGTACATTTCTTAAAATTTCAAATTGAAAACTCCTTTCTTCCAAAATAACTTAAAAGCGCACACACGGAAGAACCATAAAGATGGAAAAATCATGATACTTTTTTCATCCGTCTGTCGTTTTCAGAACTGGTTCGGAACTATAGAATTTAGGACTAGTTCGGAACTATCGAAAAAGGGATGCAGCGGGCGGCAATTGACACTTCCAAGGACATCGCCATGTTAAATTCGCCAGTTGCTTGCATGCAAAAGAGATTTATCGCGAACCAGTACTGGGTCTAAATGTACTAGAAGCACACCAGTTCAGAACTAGAGAATTTCCCTACAGGGACGATTCAATGAATGAGACTGTGTGCGTGGAAATCATTGCTCCCCTGCAAAAGATTGTGCGACTAATCTCTAAAGAAAGTATTCCGAGATTCCTCTCAATCGGGTACAATTGGGCATTAATTAGTCCCAACTAGTCTCATACGGTTACTAATGGAGGTCAATTAGTCTCGACTCATCCCTTATGGATATAATTGGAGATCAATTAGTCCCCAACTCATCTCTAACGGGTACTATTAACGATTTAACGATATGTACGCACTTAGTCAATGCAATTTCATGTGCGGCGTTGGCACGCAGAGAAAGTATTCGCCTAACAAAACTGAGCACCCCGGAACAAAAGCGAACAGTTCATTCCATATAATGAGATCAAAAGTGGTATTAGTCGCATGCTCCTTTGCGATTGCTCCCGGAGTCATCCCGGATTAGTCCCATTTTTTGCAGGGTCCGCTACCGCGGGTGAAACACGCGTGTGGTCACAGAGCGCTCAGTAAGCTATGGCATGTCGATCACTGCGCTAGGTAGAGAAAGAAAAGTGTGTGCTATGACATGCCCAGGCTTGTTTGTCTCAGTTTCAGTTTTGCCTAGTGATAGAACTTTTTAGAAAAGTATCGATGCTAGTACTCATATAGAATACTCTAAAAAAGAATCGATGCCAGTACTCATATCTGCAAAAAAGTATCGATAATACTCGTACTTCCAAGTATTCTCAAAGCAAACGCAAAAAGCAAACAAAAATCAGATTGCCGTGATTTTTTGACCTCTTCCTATTTGTAAATTGAATAGTCACTGCTTTTAATAGTTTTAATCTGATCTAAAGGAGTTTTTGAAATAAACTCTCAATAAGTTTAGTTTAACGTGCGTAAATTAAATGTTTATAGCAAAAAGCTTAAATATTCAAGTTTTTAAAAACACGCGTATATATATAAATAGCTTCACTTTGAAAATGAAATGCAACTATAGAAAACGATAAGTAAATGCGGTGAAGCCCATTCTCTAACGGAAAGATAAGCTCTCTTTCATAAAAAATTTGCTTCAAGAATGGGCTAGATCAGAGTTGGCCAGCGAGAGCTTCCATTTGGTGCCTGCCCTCCCAGCAAAAAACACGATTACCATAGAAGCAAAAGTGGAAACGAGCTAGGCGATGGGAATCGCTTACCCTTTCGCTTCAGGAAGGCATTATTTTAACATGGGCATGTCATTGGCGATAAGCCCTTACCCGCAGCATTACCTTCGAACGAAGGGAGAACGCATGGATAAACAGAATCCAGAGAAGCGAACAAAGAATGCTTTACAGAGAAACTAATGTAGAATGCCTAGATAAGTACATACTTATTTATATTAAACTGAAATCAGAAAATGTCTTAACAGATTAAAACTAACTAAAATTTTTATAAATCAGTTTTTATACAAACATATGTACATATGTATTTGGGTATTTAGATTTTACTTAAAAATCGGTATGTACACACATGCATATTTAATTAAGCTTAAATGGTACTTCCTCACTCATGTACTTCACTTCATTGACTGACTCCAACTTCGCTGCAAATTGAACAAAGCAAAACATGATTTTTATGCGAGACAAATTTCCGGAGAAACTAACGGTAGAAAAAGATTTTTTGGATATTTATTTTATTTTTCAGCTGACTACGATGCAGCATTCCACTTTGCATTCCCTGAAATTAAGCAAAGGTGCGAAATAAAAAAAAATATTGTAGGACATTCTACTTTGCATTCCCCAAAATGAAACACAGAAGCGAAATAAATAAAATATTGTAGGACATTCTACTTTGCATTACCGACAATGCCTAGAAGAAGCGAAAAAATTCGAAGGCATTAGAACGCTATGCCTTCTAGAACACGTTACCACTAAAAGCGATTACCGATTTTTTGCTGGGCTATCACAGCGAACGGCAGTGCGCACGAGTGACGAAAGCAGCCACAGTAGCATGCTGAAATTACTCGCTTATATATACACGAGATTTGGAAGTTTTTATCCAGACGTCCAATCGACATGTTTGAGATATCGTTGGAAAGGTCTTGCAGAGTGTGTCCAGAAAATATACATATTTAGTGTTATTCTATAGGCCAATACCTTTCAAACGATACCTTAAATATTAAGTTCCGGCCACTAGTTGGAAAGATATAGAGGTAAATGTGTTTTGGTTCGTGTCTCCACTACGAGATGCTTTGGTATGTATGTGGCGTCTGTACGTACCATCATTTAATTTTTTTCAAACTTTCAGGAATTAAAGTACAAAAAAACTAAGAAGGTTTTGTTCCAGGATGTTTTGAGTCGCACGCCTTTGTGGGCGTGGCTGCTGCCTGAAATTCGAAAAAATGCAATTTTTTAAACTACAACTGAGGCCGCACTAGTCAGTCCTTGTCATTGATGTGGATATCAGTAGAAGGGTCCTCAAACAAGCTATCTAACGCTATCTTTTGTGTTTATAAAATATAAATATGTCATAACTTTACCGCCTGAACACTAAAAATCGGGATGCTGAAAATATACATTTCGGGTATTTTCTCAAAAACTGGTCAGTCGATTTTATTCTAAGTTTCCACAAATCTAGCCCAAAATCTTAGCTTTCATCTGGCATACAGCTTATATCTGGGAAAACTCTTGTTGTGGCGATATCGCGATTCAAATTGAAAAAATATCGCTCCAAAAAGGGTCAAATGGTTAAAAATTAACATGTCCGTCGAATATGGTTACTTTAAAATCAGTGTTGCCAACTTTTGATTTTCAAAAAGCACCAAAAACTTGGAAAAAAAGCGTTTTATCACACTAAAAGCACCAAAAATTTTTGAATCAAAAGATGCTTTTTTCATAACAGTAGATACAAACAACAGCAAAAAATTAACAATATTTACAAGAATACATACATAAATCAATACACAAAATTTTTCGCTCATAACGATTGAATAGCCCTACACATGCTATGATGACTCATACTTACGACGTAATATCGAAGTACTGCGCATTGAAACTGGTATATCTCGAGAAAGAAAAATCGAATCGCAACAAATGAAAATGATGCCATAAGTAGAAATGAGCATAAAATTTGATGTTTTCATTATGTAACCTCAAATATCGCCAAAAACCGTGTTTTTGGCACTTTAAGGGTT
>NW_023462256.1:0-20198 GCF_013731165.1 Rhagoletis pomonella
AAAAAAACATGTACAGTAAATCAAAATTTCAAAATTTGTAGAACATTTGTAAATAACTATTCGACGAATTTTAAGAGAAGTCCTTAAAAATTTAAAACTTTTCAATCGAATAGATTTTTTTTTGAGTGTGTAATTTTTTGTAGCCCATTAATCTTTAGTCTAAAGAAGTGCAAGTGTGAAGTAGCTTGGACTTATTGTTTATTTTTGGCAAATTTTTTGTTCTTCCAATTACTTATGATAATTTTGTTGTATGGAGAAAATGAGTACGAACTTCCACAAAATAAATTTCCAAAAATCAACGGGAAGTGATAAATAAATGAAAGGGAACTAGCTAAAGAATGCCAAGATATATATTCCCCATTTATATTTTCGCTACCGTACCTCTATGTGTATGCCCAAAACTTTTAGTTAAAATGAAACGTGAACAGATCATTTGTTGCAAAAATTTAACTGGGTGTTAAAATTGCCACTAGCTAACTGTTGCTCACCGCTATATACCGCCGCTGCCAGGAGCTGAACTTTTGCATACTTTTGTCTCCTGCACGCAGACTCGTTTGTCCTTTTCTGCTTGTGGAATGTGTGCTCCCACACACACATACCAACACACATATATACATACATATGTACATGCATACATAGGTATTAATATATCTTATTTTTCTTTTATAGTTTGGCAACAATTTCATGCTAACAACTGCCCCTGCAACAACCGACATCTGAATTGTTTTTTTTTTTTTTTATTATTTCCTACACTCAACCCGCTTAATATACATATATTTGTTTGTGAACGCAAATATGTAAATTGTAATTTTCCCTCGTTTTTTATGCCCGTTAACCCACCGGCATATAAACATACATACTAACCTACGTACATATAAATGAATTTTTCTGCGCGCGTAGCATACCTACAGGCGCTGCACCATAATGCAAGTGATGCATGGGGCGTATGAGTAACTATTTATTAAAGCGAGTATAATCATTCCGCTGCGAATGCGTGTGAATGAGTGTGTGAGTGTGTTAGTGCGATGAGTGCTGGCAGTGACTGCGGTTAACGCAGCCAGACAAATATGCATATGCAAAAAGAGAATGCATAAATAACGGAGTACCTACAAAAATGCTAAACTGAAGCAAAAGTAGTTGCGGAGAACTACAATATTTGCGCCTTATGTAGGTATGTACATACATATATGGAAATTGTTTGCATTTGTGTGCCTCATCTCATTTTTATTTGCATTGTGTACAAGTGTGTGGATATGTGTATGTGTTTTATGGAATTTTTCATTGCTGTTGGCATATGAAAATGAGAAATGAATTCGCACGTGTGAGGGTATGTTGATGCGTATGCAAAAGCAGTGTGGTAGCAGCAAAACTCAATTTCATTCAAGCCACAAATGAATGCAGAAAAAAATTTGGTTTCAGCAGTAGTAAAAGAGAAACATTTATACACACATACGACATGCAACGGTAAGTTACGCGAGCGCTCGTCGCATGGACGAGATGATAATGGCAGTAGGCTGAAATCGCGTTGGCAAATAGCAAGCGATTATGTGATTTGTACGTGCGGGCCATTCCACGATGGAAATATGTAGATAGCATTTTGTGTCATTTACAATTATGGATCGAAGACTGGAAACTAAATTGGAGCAGGTAATACTCGTATCAGTTCATTAGGCTGTCTGTCCAATTCAGAATATCAGGAAAAGTCTGTCTGTATCTTCAGGGTTCTTAGACATAGACACATCGAAATAAACTAAATTGCCTTTAAAATGTTTAGACATGGTTCGTAGGTGCCGTTATGTGATTTACTGAGGAAAATTTACAAGTATACCATAGCCGTAAAAAGTATTCTAAGGACCAACCGGCGCGACATATCACACAGACCGGCGATGGTTTTTTCTTCATAAAAAAATAATTAGCAATTGTACATTAGGTACTAAGCTTCAAAAAAATATCCAATGAAAAAATTCGATCACTTAAAATTTTTGAGAAAATATTTTTTTTTTAAATTTTTCTTAATATTACGTTAGTGTTGGCCGCAAATTCGAATTTCCATAGGTCTTACTGATTTACTTCGTTTTCTTTTAGTTTTTTGAGTAAAAATTCAATTTTATGCATGTCATCAATAAAAATACATCTCGATGTGCTAGATATTTACAAAAAAAATATGATAATTATTGGAAGGAGAGAAAGTTTAATTTCGCAGGCCCATGTTTTTTTTAACAATATTTGCAATGGAATGCCCCATACTTAGTAAAATGTGAAATTTATTGTATCCTCCCCAGTTGTCCGACAATATTCATTATAGCCCCAGTCAACTAAGGGGATGACCAAATAGTATTTTCATTAAGATTTCCGCTTTGTGGTGCCAGCGTTGCCGCACACGTCCCAATAGAGCAGAGAAGGAACAACTGCAGTAACAACAACAGCAATGACTACCGCAAATCTACGCTGCAACAATAATGCAATGAAATGAATAACAATGTTGGTGAAGTTCACTGAAAAATGAAAATCTATGCACGCGCGTTCGCACACTTATACACTGAGCCAAAAGCACAATGGTTTTTTCAACGAAGTTATGGTTTGATTTTTTTATGGTCAATAAGCCGATTGTAAGAAATGTGATCCAAGTTGAACATTTGAAAACAAATTCGCATGTATGGCAGTGGCTGGCCGTGCAGAGTTGCTTGCTGGTATTTGTTGGCTTTCAGCAGTATGAGTGCCATCAGCGTGATACATAATTTTTATTTTTTTCTGTTTTTAGTTTTTCTTTTATTCCAAGTTGAACAATTGAAGACACATTAATAAAGCGGCTGTAGCTGAGTGTGTAGAGATGCTTGCTGGTATTTGCTAATGCCGTCAGAGGCAACATGTTAAAATGATAATACAATTTTTTTTTTGTATTTCCGAATTATGCAAAAGGATCTGTGAAGTGCAGAACATAAACTTATTCAAACGAAATATCGTCAACCAATAGCGTGGTTAATGTAAACAAAATTGTGGTTAATATTACCAAATCATTGTTGAAAATATCATCCAGGGCACTGTTAATATTAATCAAAAATCACATTGATTCCTTTTCAAGTTTAAATTTGGTAATATTAACCAATTTTTGGTTGATTTTTCTCTCAGTGTATGTACATGTAAATATCCTCATATAAATGCATAAACATAAACAGTGGCGTAATTATATGGGCTCTCCAGTAAAAATCGTCACGTTGTAATTTAATTTTAATAAACCACTTAAGTAGTTACCCAACATTATTAACAATAATGTTTGAATTTTAGTTAAATATCCAAAAAAATTTTATTTTCAAGAATATGGGTTTGGTACGTACAAAATTTATAAAGAAATAACAATGTAATTTTAATAAGCTATTTATTAATAATATTTCTTTTCTCCGAGCTTTCTGTTCTACGAAATAATCTATAATATTCATCAAAGTTTAAAGATAGACCAGCAAATGATAGTCGCCAGACCATAGTACATTGTTTGCAAGTACCAGAAGAAGAATATATATATAGACCCACATAAATTTTTGCTAAAATGATCACAACGTCGTACTGAGTCCACTTAGCAAAGTCCATCTGTGTGTCTGTTTGAACGCAATTTAGTCCCTCAGTTTTCGAGATATCTGATACTGAAATTTGGTAAGCGAGTGCAATTTTATAATTTACTAATGATTTGTCGGAACCGTCAAAATCATTACATCATAACTTATAGCTCCCATACAACTGATTGTTCATTTTAGATCTTAGTTTTGTTAAAAATGTTAGTATATGTATTTCTGAGCTCGCGGTCACTTGGGCCGGCGCTCTGTCAAATCGGGGTCCCGCGGCATTTTGTCAGCAATGCCACCCTATATAGTTACGCCAGCGCTTGTCCGCATTTGCAGCATTTTTCAGCACTTTGAAAAGCTACTGATGAGCGCGGAAATGTTAACCAACTCGGGAAAGTATTCGTGAAATATGTATGTACTTGCATAAGTATGTATGTACATATGTATGTATGTATGCACTCGACAAACAGCAGCACTCATATCAATATTACGCGCATAAAACGCATAAGTGCAGTTGTAAAAATACATACTTGTACACTTGAAAATGCTATAAAATTTGTTGATTGCGTTTTTCAGCTCACTAGTTGGCTCCCTCTTTCATTCTCTCACCCCTCCCCCCCCCCCCCTTTGCATCTGGCATTTGCATTTTTTATTGCCATGTTTTTTTTTTTTTTGGAAAATTGAAAACGTTCATGCAATACCCAAAGTTTTCATGTACATATTTATTTGTGTGTAAGTAAATGCGCGCTGCCAACATATGAAATATTGGTTTGTAAATGCTGTCAGTCAGTTGGTAAATGTTATTCTCGTTTTTGGGAAGCGTGTTGAAGCGTTGAACTGTGGCAGTGTAGTAGCATGTGTGTGTGTAAGAGTTTGAATGTGCTTGAGTGGAGTTTTTTTTTCGCACATGTATGTAAGCACATAGATTCATTTTGTTTCTGTATTTGTTGTTTTATTATTATTTTATCTCCGCTCGAGCATGTTATTACAATGAAAATTGTGTCAATAACTGGAAAATTATGTGATTGTGTTTATTTTGTTGCGCACAGGCATTGCAGTCATTTGATATAACGAACTAACTAAAATTTAAATTTTATATACTAGCTAATGCCTAGGACACACATGCGGTATAGAAATTACAATACCAATATTGTAGTTTGCATTTGGGCTCCTATCTAAATGTAATATAAGTTGTGTGCCATAATATTATTTTTATTTGAAATTAATTATTGCGAAAAATCTTATACATCTGGTAACACTAATCGAATTGTGTCAGCTCGTAGCTAAAAGTTATATTGACTTCAAAATGCATGAAATATGTGATTAAATACGCTTTTCGATGCTTTTTTCACTAAAGAAAAAGTTGAAAACGCTGCAAAACCATGCCAAAAAAGTTCTGAAGTGTACGATGAGATTACTGTGAGTGAACGCCGGAATTAGGAGTGTTTTGCTCATTTCCGTCGCGGCAATTTTTATGCCAAATAATAATGCAAAAAGTTTAGCAACACCGGCACGCAAGTTGTCAGGAGATAGCGATCACACTAAATATCAACCATTTGATAGCTTAGAATCAGCCAAAAAGAGCAGGCTGGTCAAAGAATCAAGCAGCTTTGATTAAAACTCTGCCGAAATGCAAGGAACTCCAATGAAGTTTTAAAACGAATCGGTACGATTAAAAATGAATTGGATACGAGAAAGAGCGACGCAAAGCAAAAGAACTTTCGAAGTTAGGGGAATAATAAAGGTTTTTTTTTTTTTTAAATAACCGCATAAGGCATGTGCCATAAATGCTTCGTTGCGAATTGGGACATGTGGTTTTTTAAAGTGATCAAAAATGGGCCCCATTCTAGAGGTCGACAATCAGCTTACAAAACTCGGGTTTTTCAGTTTTTGCGAGTTTTGAGCCATACATTTTTTTTTAAGAAATTCATCTATTTATGGCTGTTGTGGTTGGGAGGTTAGAGGCACGATCCCAGGTCCGAGCAACATCTAGATTAGAAAACGTTTTTTTTTTTGCTTACAGCGGTCGCCTCTCAGCAGGCAATGACAAACCTGCCATGAAAAAGCATCTCATAAAAAATATTTGTGGTTCGGAGGCGGCGTATAACTTTAGATCTCTCCATTTGTGTAAGAACTTCAAGGCGAAGACCACAAATTGGATGAGAAGCTTGGCGAATCACTTAGCAAAATTGTAAGCCCCAAAATATTATTATTTGTGTTTGTTGAAATAATTCCGCAAAGTTATTGCCCTTGTCTGGAAAAAAAAAACATCTGAATTTGGGAGATTTTCGCCAGATGCCTCCATAGAAAAACGTATATCTTTTAGTGAATGTCTGGAAAATATAACTAATAAACAGAATTTCATAACATTTATACTGTGAGGTGATTCTCATAACAAATTTTAGTGGATGTACATACATACACGTTTTTAATCTTACGACAAACAGTAGCAAAGTTAATTCGCATATCCAATTCAAAGTAGACACGCAAGTGTTAATTATGTAATTAATAAAAGTGTAATTGCGATATGGGAAAATATTTTCTATTGTACATAAATACACACATATGCTTATACATACATATGTACCTATGTATATACGTACAAGCTTCGAATATTTTAAAGTTGCCCTTCGCATTACCTTACCAGGTAGGAGAAGAATTTTCTACCAGGCCCTTCATGCTTTCAAATATTAAATCTCTTATTTACACTAAGATTTAGGTCAAAGTGATAAGCCAATAACCCCGATGAGTTACTATTGCTCACATAAATATTTGCTGCTCATAAATTTTTTAGGGTGAAGTGATGGCTTTCACCAGTTTTTAGCTGGGTGTTTTTCATAGATCAAATACATATTAACATAGCTCTGAACTGTTTTATATTATTTTAACACAAAACAAATATTATTTCGGTGTGGAGCAAAGCAGGCAACTAATACATATAAATATGTACATAAATTTTCTCAAGTTCTTAAAAAAAAAATACACAACCGTTAAAGAAAAATGTTCAGCTTTTTTGGCCATCATTCAACATTAGCTCTGCGGCATTTTTAATATTTTTTTTTGACAGCTTTGCAATTCTTTACTCATTTTATTATAACAGTCAGCACAGCTACCGTTCACTTTTCCCGTTATTTATTTGCTCTCACACACAATTTGGGCTACAAAATTAAAACCGCTGAAATTTTCAGTTATGGAAAAAGCCTTTATGCCAAAAGAGCTGCCTAATTTTTTTTTTTTAAGTTGACCGAAGAAAGTTATTTAATGAATACCAGCATTTTTCAAAGCAACAAAAATAACAACTTATTTTATGGAAAATGTTCGCGCACAAAACCGCCAGTGGCATCAACAGCCGCAATGGTTGGGCGCCAGCACTGAATTTGCAGCTACTTCTGCTGCTGTCCTACATTTGGCGCTGTTATCCCTTTGTTGCTTTATTTACTGCACGCTTTCTTTAAACTTATGTTCGTTTTTGGCAGATTTTTTCTTTTTAATAAATATTTTTTTTTTGTTTAGCTGTTGTACTAAGAACGCACGTGCTCTTTATCTTAATTGGGTAGCATGTTTTGTGGGGTCTGTGGTTGATTTAGCAAAAAAGAAAACTTATATAAAATTGAAAATATTAGTTGATGAGAAAACAGTTGGAGTGAATTAAAGTACTTAAAACTTTAAGGATTCTATATTAAATTTTATGCGCCTGTCTTTCAATGTAAGATTGCTGGTGGGCGTTGTTTATAAGAGCTAAGCTAAGTATAAACAATTGAGAAATCTAATTCTCTCAATTGGCAGTCTAGTGCCTTGCTCACTCGGCCATTGCGTGAGCAAAATGGCATACACAAATGGTATATTGTTTTCTTTGCAATAACTGATTTCGAATCAGCATTCGAAGCTGGCAACGATATTTTCGAGTTCACTCGGATTAAGTGATACCAATTGTTTCATATTCGTAGCGGGCATTCGAATTTGGAGATTTTCTACGTGGATTCCGTGATTGATGCCCTGATTAACTTTACCAAAATGTATGTGATGAATTCAAACACACCGCTCCTCTGACTTAGACATGTTGTACGAATGTACACAAATGCTCCAGGCCTGGAAGTATTCAACGCGTTAACCGCTGGTGGAAGCAAAGTAGGAGAGAGATCTCCTCTACCATGTATCTGTGATAATTTTTATTTTTTTTACTGACAATTTTAAACTTTTTCATATATTTTTTCCGTGATGAAAATTTTAGTTTTTAAAATTTTAGAGGCATAAGAGCAATTGCTAAGGGTTCAAATCAATGCTATTTGAGCACTAGCCAATGAACAGTATTAATAAAGTGAAAGGTAACAGAACATTATTATTATTATTATTATGAGCCTTGAGCACTGCGACCTCTAAGGTGGTCTATTGTACGTGGCCTTTTACCCTATATATGAAGGCTTTTAATATAAGCTGGCACTTCGGTGGGCTTTTTGTTCCATATTTCGAATGGATTAAGTGTTGTACCACCTAGGTGAGCGAGTCTGCGTCTAGCGAGAGCAACACATTCACAAAGGATGTATTCTGGCGTTTCTTCGTCCATCTCACAGAAGCGACAGACGCTCGTGTCTGAAAGATTCATTTTACTGAGGTGATAACGCAGGGAACAATGTCCCGTGTAGTACCCAGTGAGAGTTCGAAGGTCCTCCCTGCCTAGATTTATGAGCTTTTTTGAAGCTTCTTGTGATGGACAGATGAACCGCTTAGCTTGTCTTTGCCCCGGACATTCATTCCAGTGCCTTTCGAATTTTTTGTCGACCCACTTGTTTATGACCTCCCTTAAGTGGGCTTTGGTGAGCCCGCAGAAGGGTTCCGGGCCATGGAATAGTGTGGTAGCTCCGTGTTTTGCTAGGCGGTCCGCCTGTTCATTGCCGTCATGGCCCTCGTGCCCCGGCACCCAGCCCAGTAATACTGTGTTCTTGCTTCCAAGACCGTTTAGGGTGTTGAGGCAGTCGTACACTAGTTTGGATGTTATTATGTGGGACCTCAGTGCTAGCAAGGCAGTCTGACTGTCCGACATAATGCAGATGTTTTTAGAGGATGTGCCTCTTCTGAGGCATTCTCTGCCACAGATATCGATCGCATGAATCTCTGCTTGGAAAATGGTGGGGTAGCTGCCCATTGGTATCGATCTTTTAAAATTCGGCCCAAATATACCAGCTCCAGTTTTTCCATCTTCAAGTTTTGATCCGTCAGTGTACCAAACTTCAGCTCCGGGTTTGGTGTAGGGGTTTCCTGTGCTCCAGGATGCTCGGTCCGCAATAGAGACCTTGAAATTCCTAGAAATTACTAGTATCGGAGCTACTGAGTCCCTCATATGCATTATGGGGTCATTTGTGAATTTCATAAGGACCTTCATATGACCTGTCATGTTTCCGGTTTTTAACTCGGAAGTGTTTAGGATTCTCAGTGCCGAGAGACTGGCCTCCCTCTCTATTAGAATTGGGAAGGGCGGTATGCCTACAAGAGCACTAAGTGCATCAGCAGGACAGGTCCGCATAGCCCCTGTTATACCAATACACACCATTCGGTGTAGTTTGCTTAGTTTTGCGCTAGAAGTTCTTTGTGTCGCTTTTGTCCACCATGCCAAGGATGCATAGGTGACTATCGGCTTCACAACTGTGTTGAATGACCAGTAAGTCATTTTGGGGGAGAGTCCCCATGTCTTCCCGTAAAGTCGCTTGCATGCGAAGAAGGCTCTCATTGCCTTGTTTACGGTTGCATCCAAATGTACATTCCAGGTGAGTGTCTTATCTAGCCACACCCCCAGGTATTTTCCTTCATTTGAGAGCCCTATTCTAGTGCCGCCCAGAGTCAATTCTGTCATGGATAACTTTTTCCTCCGGGTAAACGGAACCAGAATAGATTTAGTAGGATTAATGGATAATCCTTTGGTGTCACACCATCTTTGCGTAATGCGCAGGGCTTGTTGCATGCGGTTGGAGATCGTTTCATCATGCAGCCCTGTTACACAACAGAACATAATATAATGAAAAATATTTTAGCAAATAAAGATTGTTACTGCCTTTTCGTTTACAGATTGAGTACTGCAGAAGACGAGGCTTACATTCCGTCTATTTTCACACCACTGTAGACGATGGAGAAGATCCTTTATCTGATGACGGGGAAGAGCAGGGGTCCATTATAAGGGATGTCGAAATGTCTGACGCGGAAGTGTTTTCTGCAAAATGGGTTGTGCGTATTCTTTCTGCTACAATAAAGTGTTCAGAGTCTAGGTTGGGCGTTCGGAATGTGCGTACATCTAAAACATTGGACACTTGCCTTTCGTATCACAACATATCCGAGACAGCCACGTGGCTTGAGGGAGCTGTTTATGCTGAAACTTAGCACTCCAAGCTATCATTTTCGGGCTTTAGCGAAGTTAATCAATCTCGGTCTGTTATCAGACATTCCGTCGTGAAAGATCAGTTTTCTCGCTCTCATCTGGATGGTAGCGAGACGGTCGTCGACTAGGGTGAGCGACAGTATTCGGCGATGGGTTCTCACTCGTAGAATAAAAGTGGCTCTCATCCGAAGCTAGGTTGGAAGCCCGCCGCACAACCCATTACTGGGGGTGTGACTTCTCAGATTAGTTCGCTTCTGAATGGGTGTTCAATTGCTAACCAAATGATACTTCGTCTAAACACTGGAAGTCGTGAGCTGCAAGGACCGGACGCAGAATAGTCATTTTAGCCACTGCTTGGTGAGCGGGGATCAAAAGGCTCGGGAAAGCGAGTAACTGGACATTTATGGTTATTCTATGTACAGGAAATAAAACGCTAAAATCATGCAGCGTCTGCAAAAATGCAAAAAGCCAATGTGTCTGGAACACGGTTGGAAAAGTATATGCGCATCATTTTTGAACGGAATAATTTGTTTATCTTAATAAAATATTTTCATTTAAATTTCATACTCAAACTTCGTAATGCATTTTTAAAGATTTTTAATAACAATTTTATGACAAAACCTATAAACAGCTTACGAAGAAACCAGCTGAAAAGGAAAATAATTTTTTTTTTTAAATCCAATCAAATAAGAATATGCCTATATACATATGTTTATATTTGAATTTTTTAAACCCGAAGCCCCGTTAAAGTTTTGGCATTCCTCAATCATTTGTAGCTAATAACTATGCGCCAAATTTGCATACTCTTGTT
The DNA here is from genome assembly GCF_013731165.1 of Rhagoletis pomonella. NCBI lineage: Eukaryota > Metazoa > Arthropoda > Insecta > Diptera > Tephritidae > Rhagoletis > Rhagoletis pomonella. Next base: position 10,736 of record NW_023462256.1, read on the forward strand.
TAAATTTTTATTCAATGCTGAGAACAAAAACAACTAAAAATACGAAATATGATTATAAACTTGTGCACAACAACCACATTTTTGCAATAGGGGTATTCTCGAAGTCTTGCACGGTGCACGGATTGCACTAAATGCAAAAATAATAGGGGTATTCTCGAAATGTTGCACGATGCGCGGATTGCACCAAATGCAAAAATACTTTCCAAATTTCGATGAGTACGAGAGCACCCATTGCAAGGTGATAGCATGCATAGGCAGCAAGCAGCGAAATTATGTATCAAATACAATAACGAGAGACAGCAAAAAAAAACGAAGTGAGCGAGATGAGAGGAATGAGAAAAATATGTAGCAATTCCAACAACAAAACAACTAGCACAGGGTCGAATTTATCTTGCTATGCTATTTTGCAAAATAAATACATGGGTTTCGACTTTGCATATTTTGCAGCGATAGGAAATGTTTCCCATCTGTGTTTGCAAGCTATGCAATCTATGCAATCCGTGCTACGTGCAATGGCTTTGCAAGATTTGGAGAATACCCCTAATGTCTATTTATTGAAAGCGGGTAAGAAACTGTGCAAATATTCCATCATATTTGACTTCACAGAAAATTTTCGTGCGCGTCATGTGGAAACACCACAAATGAAGATCGTAGAAGCTGCACGCACGAAAAGAAAGTGTTAAGCTAAAAATAAGTATGATAACATATTTATGCAAATTTTGATTGATATTTTATTATGGTAGCGTTAACATTAGCACACACTCAAAGTGCAACATGCTGTTACTCGACTGCTGTCGCGATATATTATAGCAAAATTGAGTAGAACAAAATATCTGCACACATGTACATATCAAAATAAGCATAATCAAAACTGTGCAGTTTAGCCCTTTTTGTGCAAAAACTTTTTCGCATGCTCACCGCAAAAAATGTTTTGCTGAGAAAAAATATAATATTTTTCCATAACACTAACTAAAAATGGCGTATGCAAAATATGAGCGAGGAGTTAAAATAAACTTATGGGAAATGTGGTTATAAAATGTCTGGAATGAAAACCAAACGATGCATGAAACCATAGCTGAGGTTATGCATTTCGAGTATGTTGCAGGTAAATGGAATGTAGGTACACCTTCGAAAATTCACTCTTTTTCACCTTTCGGTATATGTGCATTAAATGCTTGGCAATGTGTGATAAAAGCATTTTTTTATTTTTATTTTAGTATAAATGTATATTTGAGTGTGTGTGTGTGTGTCTCAGTGTGCTGTTTTGAGTGTTATGAGTCAAGGTATTTCAGTGCACTTCATTATATTAACATTCAACTGATTTTTTATGACGAATATATATGTATGTTATTACATTAGCTCAATATCACTCCTGCAGTAAATCGCGCTAGTTCAGAACTAGCGCAGAACTAGCTCTTTAAGAGGCGGTACTGGTTCTCGATCTATCCCAACGCAATGCTTTCAACTGTCTTATTTTACATGACGATGTTCTACGAAGTGGAAATTGCCACCTCTGCAGAAGCTTCGAACTTGTTCTGAACTGGTTCCATTTTCGACAGTTCTGAGACAATAAGTTTTTTATGACTAGATTATTGGATATTTTTTTCTGAACGGTTTCCATTTCGGACAGATCTGCGACAATAAGTTTTTTTATGGACAAAATTTTGATTATTCGGTTTTTTTTTATATTTTTTATATTTTTTATTTTTTTCTGTTCTTTTACAGATTGTACTTTATTTAATTTTTTTATTCTTTTATGTTATTTATATTAAATTTGATAATTTTCTTCTAATTTCTAAGCGGCACTCAACAATTTAAATTTATTAAATCTGAAAATCACAACTGCTTCCACCACGATTTGAAGTCGCGACCAACGATGTTAGAGTCGGAGGTATTTTCGCTTGGCTATTTTAGTATTGTACGAGAAGTGAGAATTTTTGCATTTACTTCTCAAAAGAGCGCAACCAGTACAAAAAAGTTTCGACTGTCCCTCTCTGCTGCCGTTTTGTACTTGTTCAGAGATAGTTCTGAACTGAACTAGCGCTTTAACAGACTGTCTCTAAATTTTACTGTAGGGTATGATTTAGTTGTGACTGTATTTTTACATCCAAAGATTTATGTATATATAATATCGTCACTGGACACGAATAAAGGCGCGAGCTCAAAAGTTGACGGTGAAAAAAGACACATAAAATAATTTCAGCGTCAAAGACTGTTAACATACTTCGCCAAAGTTTTTTATAAGCATCTTTTTTCGCAAAATTTTTTAAACGCCTTTTTTCGACGTCAAAAGACTAGCGCGCCTTTATTCGTGTGTAGTGACGATATGTATATGACTAGCAGTTAATGAATGGAGTGAAATGAAACAAAATATTATAAATTATTAAAAGAGATTTGCAAACATTTTAAATGTCAAGGTCTCTTGGCTCTTTGCTTCCACTATTTGGTTATTTTCGTGTATAGTCACCTTCTTATAATGTTTTTTCCGTCTATAATTTTTCTTATTTAAAATTTTGTGATGTTATAAAAAATTTGGATGCTTTACCGTCAAAATGTAATTTTTTCATAATCAGTTCTTTTTTTCGAATGACATATGTATGTACATATGTATCTCTTATTTCCATGATCCCCACTTCAATTTTATGTTATTTACCTGAAAATAAATACAAAAATAGCTCGTTAGTAATACAATTTTGGAGTTAAGCATTTCAAAATATAAACTGTGATTCATAAATTAGCCTTCCCTTTGGCACCACACTTTACCAAGAGGCACTAAACATATTGAAAGTGTTTATCTCAAAGACTTTGCAAACAATTATGTTATGCTTATAACTGGGAAGAAGGTAAAATATTTTCAGAGTATAAAGTCTGGATAACGATTTAAAGTACCTTAAAGTTCTGAATAATTGGCAGATATATAGGGTGATCCATCTACACCTTGGTTTTTTAATTTTTAATGAGAAACCAAAAACATAACTTGACATCTGAATCTTTATTATCGCCCGAAAGAAGAATCTCTGACATTATTTTTTTTTTTTAATAATTTCATTCAAATTATGGCCGCAGACAGAATATATCCATAAATAACGAGCGTTGTCGCGTGAATTGCCTGAAATCGGAGCAAATGATATCGGTAACATTTGGTTTCAGCAAAGTTTTATATGAGAGTTGAAGTAGGGTTTTTTTGCTAAAAATTACCTGAAATATAACACCTCTGAATTTTTTTTTTTTTGAGGTTACGTGAAGTCAGAAGTCTTCGTCGACAAGTCAACTACGATTCAAAACTTGACAGCCAACATTACTCGCACAGTTAGCTTCCGAATGGACCACCTACAGTGTAGTCGCGGCCAACATTTAAATGGAATTATTGAAAAAAAAAATTAATATCAGAAATTGTTTTTTTCGGGTGATAATAAAGATTACGTCATACAGTTCTGTGAAAGACTAAAGCCCAGAGTCAAGTAACCCATTGGGCCGCACCAGTAGGCGTCAATATGCCACTTGAAGAGTTCATGGCCGCTATCCTCAGGGTGGTGTGCTTTTCCCTTTAAACTTTTATGGAAGTCTCACGTCTAACAAAAACCAGCATTTTGACAATGTAAAAACGTCTTTGTTAAACGGGTGGTCTGTCACCTCAAGGAATCGTGTGCATTTGACACCTCTATAATATGACCCCTAATCAGCTGAGTATCTGTGGTGAGGTGGAACACACTACAGCAGGATTGAAGGCAATAGTTGCTGGTATGGTACAGGGAAAAGTGTGCAGAAAATAGCTTGAGGCAGAGATTTCGACTTCAATGCCACAGGAATCTTGAATTCCCTGATGCTGGGAGCCGACCCAACACCAGTACTGATCCCGGGCTTACAGACTGTAGCATTTTTTTGCTGATGCCTGCAACGACCGAGGCAGAGTCACACAAAAAGGACAACAAAAACAAATCCTTTATAGTACAAAAGTTATGCTTGTAATCAAAGTTTTTAATAAAATTAGTTTGAGCTACTCAAATTATGAAATAAGTGTTAGAAAAAAATATTAATAAATGTTTATCAAGAAATACATACCTACTACGTATGTAGTCGTATAATTAGTTCAGCAGATTTAATTACAAATTGTTGTTAAAAATTTCTACTGAAACTCACATTAGTGGTTATGAAATTTTTAAATTATAATCAGTTTAAGTTATTACTATTTTAGATGGTATGTTATGAAGGCAATTTGTTAATTAAATTTCAGCGCCAGTGCTTAACAAATTTTGTAAATTAAAAAAAACACATATATAACATGTATTATATTATTTATTACATAAATTGCCAACCACATGGAACTTTGAAACATGTAAGCGCACACAAAAATACACAATTATATATGTACATACTATGTGCATAATATAATGAACTGACCCAACGAATATTATAAATACGGCATTTTCGGAAATATTTTTATTTATGCGCCGCAGAATTAGGCAAATTATTTTACATAACCACGGATTTGCACAATCTATGTACTAGGGCAGGTCAATTTTTTTGTGCAAAAATATCTAGTTAACCCATAAAAGTCTTGGAATAGAACCCGCCCACCGATTTTGGTGAGTTTTTGTACGCCATATAATTTTGCTCTCAGTCATATTTCCGGCAGTAATTGAAAAAGTAACCAAAAAATATTTCTCTATCCAAGGACTACAAACTTGGAAAAATTATTATTAGACTTAAAAAAAAAAATTATTATTAAACTTAAGAAACAGGCCAATGGAGTTGATTGGTCTCTCTTCATAGGTTGGCATGACAATCTTTCTAATTTATTCATAGAAAGCAATCTGGCAAACAATGCAATCTATAAGCCTTGAGCTCAGACCTGTAAAGCTCCACGGCCGATGTAAAAGTTGTATTTAGACATGGATATTAGACCTAGTCAGAGTACTTGAGGACAGTCTCTACAAGGGTAACCAAACCAACGGTAGGTTTGGCCTTTCATGTCAGGAGTCTAAAAGCAACTTTGCGGAGGTTTCAGCTGAGAACTTCCCCTCGGCACATATCGCACACGATCTTCATACGAGACACAACTCCAAATTACACATTCGTTAGAAAATGCGGAAAACTATTTCGTAGCACATGCTAATCATATGGGCAAGAGAGAATTTACCTTAAGTTTTTTAACAAATTATAACAAAAATTTGCATTTACATTTTACATTAATTACAATTAATTACTTTAATCACATTAAAGAGAAAATTCTGTAGAATTTCGTCCGATTCAATTTTTCGATGCATAGGGACGATTGGCTAAATATTGAAAATGTTCCTAAACATTTTACCATTGAATATCCTTCAAATTTTACAATAATTATTTTCGAAAAAAATATATGTTAAGGACTAATATGCACTCGACCACATCCTCGAATTTCGTCGTTCTAACTTTATTCGCTTAAAAAAGTAAAACCAATTAAAAGGACATTTTCAATACCTAACCGCTTGATTATATCTTTGAAACTACAAAGTCCTTAAAACCAAATCCTGATGTCAGAGAGAAAAATTAAAAACGCAGTTTTACTATATTTGGCCCACAGTTTCGTGGGCATAACAAAAACTATCGAAACCAAATATATGTACTGTTTGATCTGATTAGTAGGTCATAACGACCCTATTTGGGCAACTTTACCTCCAATGATAATAACAGTATTACATAAAGGCGACGTGATGTCCTCCTCGCATAGCATTAACAGGTCAATCCTGGCAACTATCTTGAAAGCACTGTTCTGTCTATCGAAAAACTAATTATAAATAAGGTTTTTAAAAAGTAAATATTTTCTTAAAAACAAATAAATAAAAGAAAACAAAATGCAAAAAGAAACAATTAATAAAAAAAACTAAATAAAAATATTTTAAGAATAACATGAAACCAAAAATTTTTTTTTTATTTTAAAACAATAAAATCAAAAGTCAAATTAGGAGAAGAAAAAAATTTTTGAAAAAAAGAAGAAAATAGAACTAAAAAATATTTTAGTTTTTAAACTAAATTTTTAAAATAAAAGAAAACTAAATTAGAGAAAGAAAATCAAACGAAATTAAAAAAAAAATAAATAAAATAAGTTTTTAAAAATTAATTTAAGTTTCCAAAAATTTGTTTTTTGAAACAATAAACTCTTAAAATTATAAAAAAATTTAACTTAGAAAAGGAAAAAACTTAGTTTAAAAAAAGAAAAATCAAATAAGTTCCTAAAAATTCTATGACAAATTGCCCTGTAAAACTAATTTCTAAAAAAAAATAATATTCTCTGCCAACCGTTTTGTTTCGCCCTAGTGTCAGCAAACGGCATGTTATAGCATTAGGCGAGCTAACCTCAATGATGGCAGCATTTCAGGCGCACTGAAGCGCAATTTAAATTTTAAATTTTGTAGTTGAATGCATAAAATCTACAAATTTTGCAATACACAAATGCCGACGCAAGTAGGAGAGGAAAAACAACACTAATTCATTTTGGTTAAAACGAATAATTGCAGTAAAAAAAAAAATTACCAACGCTTGAGCGCATAAATTGTAAACAAGAGAAACAAACAACAAAATGGCAACATGGCAATACATAAATCGATATATAAAATATGTACACACATGTATCGCGCATATATGTGTTTATAAAATTTTAGGATGTTTGTGTGTGTGTTTCTAATCGCGTTGTACACTGCGCCTTTTCGCAGCCTAATGCACACAGCTGCTCCGGATAATGCTACACTCAAATTTGGGCATTCGCATTGTCAAATGTGCAATCGACGTTGGCACTAAACATTTTTGCGCTGCTTTTCTATTCATTTCATAGCAACTATAAATTACGCGTGTTTTTGCGTTTTGTCAATTTTGTTGTGTTTTAAATTTTTTGTTGTAATTTTGATGAGTGCGCATTTTGCGCGTTTATTTACACAGTTGCCTGCGCATTGCCTACCCGCCCAGGCACACAATGGCCCTATCAAGCAATAAGCTTTATTGATGTGTGTAAGCTTTTTATGTTTATGTATAAATGAATTTACATAAATAGTGTTTATTTACAGGCTTGCCTCTGCATTTTATATCGGTTTGTTTGGTTTTCGCAATCATTAATTTTATTTCGCATATTTATTATACAATTTTTTATTCGTCATGTATGTATGTATGTATATATATACTCCCAGAGTTTTTCTTTCAAATTAATTTTGTTTTTATGTTTACACATATATATGCAGCTGTGCATTTCTCTACATGTGTGCACATTCGGTCGAATAGATTTATTTACATTTAATTAATATTTGAAAATATTCAATAATGCATAGCTCAATTGGTATAATCGCATCTGTAAAATTGTATAAATTATTTAAAATATTTGAGCAAAAATTGTCAATTTCGCAACGGAAATATAAACAAGTAATTTCATTTGACTTTAAATTAATATTTGCTTACATCCGGTTTGAGAGGGCTTTGCGAGTGGAAGCAAACCATTGCGTGGTTCCAGCTAAAAAAAAAAAAACTATATGGCTTTATCTGTGCAAAGCTGAATACATACATATGTCATTTCAGCATACTTTTAATTTTACACACACATTTAATTTTACACACATTTTTAAAAATAAAATTAGGCTCAATGCTCTCAGTCACTAGGCTCTCAGCTTTAAAGCTTTATTCCTATTTTTGATGCGTAAACATCTTAGCTCCCAGTAGGGACTAAAGTTCCGTAACCTGTCACGCGTAATCCAGCAGAAAATTTATACTTTAATTAGAAATTAGCTATGCTTATAGCTGTTGGAAGTGGTTCTAGTAAATATTTGCCAAGAGAATTCCATGGCGCAAGTATAACCGTCTGCAACTCTTCATTGCATAGTTTTAGACAGCGATCTCTTCAGGCTCATTTCGAGACTAGTTCACAGGCGGTTTTGGGTCTAGTTATGGATCATTTCGAGACTAACTTAGGCCTATTTGAGGAATATTGCGAGACGATTACGAGATAATTTTGTGACTAATAAGGGGACATTTAAGGACCGTTTCAAGACTTGTTCAAGAACATTTAGGGACAAGTTCACGACTTTTTGTACCCTTTTCGGGGTCTCGTAAGTAGTACTTCAGAAACATTTCGGGATCAGCACGGGATGAATTCGAAACCGTTTATGGACCTGTTCAGGACTATTTTATGACCATTTCAAAACTATGTCAGGCCCATTTCGGGACTACTTTACGATTATTTAAGGACAATTTTGGTACTCTCTATTTCGGTACGAACTGTTGTTACAATACAATTTCATGCGTACCTGGCACCCACAGCTTTTTATTTTAGCTTATCAAGCCATTTTTTCAGAGAAAATGTAGATTTATTATAAATACTTGATAAAAAAAAATGTTAATTGTAAAATCCTGCGCAAGAGCAGTTCTTTCACTATGTCATGAATATGTATATTGGGTCCCTTAATAAGTACCACACATTAGATCTCGAAACCCCTTTCCCCTTTTAATAAAAGAAATATCGCTTTTATCTCAACTAATCCCTAAAGGAAACATTCTTGATTGAACTGAGGCAAAGTAAAGAAATTCGTATTTATTTTTTTTGTGGAACCGACAAAACAAAAACATTAACAATACCTGCATACTAACTTATGTGCATAATATGAATTTGCACTAAAACTTTAAATTCTACCTACATTTTATACAACAAAAGCTGAGCTAAGGCAAGCAGAACTTTCGGCATCGTCCAGAGAAGCGTCCAATTATGACCGAATGTTGAATGTGATTAATAGATTCGTGAGTCATTAATATCTACACCTTTTTCCATTTCCAATATACATAGTCTTTTCCTGAAGCTCTACAATAAAAGTTCAATAAATTTTTCAGGAGGATTTTCTAAAAAAGAAGAATAGAAGCTGAACTCGCAGTTCCTCGCAGCAGGAACTATTTCAGACATGACGCGCATATTTAACACTTACATGTCCGAAGTATAATTTACCTCATTTTCTAGGTGCCAAATGTTCCTCGCACTCGACAAAATATGCATTTTTATAATAAATGCTTTTTGGTTTGGGTTAGCTTGACATTTCATTTTCAGAATTCGCTAATCCGTTTTTATTAATTTTGGCCGCTATAGTCCTATTGTGTGACGTCCCTTCCGCTATTTTTATCCACAAAATTGGCTATGTGTTTCTGTGCGGTCTAATTAGATGTTCCAAAGGTACCTATTTTTCCAATTTTTCAACCTGTTCGTTGCCTTGAATACCACAGTATCTCCGTCTTCAAAAGATTTCATGCTTAGCCCACTTTGTATGGAATTTACTTTTCTAAGCCATTTAATGTAGTTTGCCACTCATTCCTTAAGTAGAAAATGTTCTGAAGCTACTAGCTATTAAGATCATAGTCGGCTCTACATCCATTAGATGCCTTAGGGCCATCATGGTATAAGATTTGTCTGAACTTTTCGAAAGAAAGTGTGAATCTGTCAATGCTGCAGGCTTCAAAA